>NC_090725.1:293192500-293385000 GCF_036898095.1 Palaemon carinicauda | reverse complement strand
TGCCTCCTAATTGAATTGGCACTGACTTGGGGTCAAAGGCCTAAGAGGAAATTAGGAATTTCTGGCCTGATAACGACTCGAACCTATGGCCAGTCGAAATCGAAGTGACAGCCGACATCATAGAAATTATTTGGATTCTTCCGTGTATCTCCTGTCGAATTCAGGTTTTACTCTCAAAATTGAAATGACCTCACCTCCGCCAGTGTAACCTAATGCTGAACTTGTAACACCGAGCTGTTTTACTGGAATTCAACACTCGATATTTTCATATATTTAAATAATTTAAAAAATTTCTTAATATCGAATACGATTTTGTGTTCCGTAGATGTGGTAGAGCGATTTTCTTGTATTTGAAAGAAAATAGCACACTATTCTATCTGATTTCTCTTCTGCGTGTTTTGTTTAATTTTTATAGTTTATATAGGAAATATTCATTTTAATGTTACTGTTCTCAAAATATTTTATTTTTCCTTGTTTCAATGGGCGATTTTTATATCTTTTATAACTTTGTCTCATCCTCCTTTTTAACAAACCAAACAGTCTCCTCTTTTCCCACCAATCTGCCATTATCTATTCTCTTCACGTGAAAATATCACATCAAAGAATTCCTATAACAATAGTTTTAACCTCTCATAACGCTTCCTGATAATTACATTTCTTTTTATTTTCATCCCAGTATATTTATCACCCTGTTCATCCTTAGTCTCCTTTCTATCACCACTTCTACTACACAACTTGCTGCACACTGCCAACCAAGTGCAAAATTTAGCATTAATCGAATACCAAGTTACAAACCTAACAATTAGCTACGAGGGTGAAGATGGGTTGATTTCAATTCTAAGTACAAAAAACCTGAATTCGACATGTATATGTACAGAAGAATTGTCATTGACTTTTATCTTTCGTCGTGGCTAAGTGATAGAGTCACTGTCATACTAGTATTCTGGACCAGGGTTCTAAACCCGGCCTCTCAGATGCTAGTCTTTGAGTGATTTCGCTTGGGGCTCTGATCCCGAGGTCGGTAAGAGAATCCAGACTTTAATGCACTAAAATGTATGGCTTATTTGAAATATGAAAAACACGTCTAAATGTGCAAAAATTATCATTTTATATATATATATATATATATATATATATATATATATATATATATATATACAGTATATATAAAATGGCTAGTTTGAGGCCACGGAGGCCCCAAGGCTTAGCCTAGTTAGCTTATTGGGTAATGCACCTCTGGATATACTGACAACCATAAATAGCATTTTTTGATGCTTCGGTCATTAAATAAGATTATTATAAGGAAAGGAGGCTAATAAATGTCTTAACTATCCCATTCAGGAATTTATGTATATACATTGACCGGAGGTTCATCAACCCCTTAACCCTCTGGTGATCTGATGATGCCCTTTAGTGTCTTCTATCCATGGTACGCCCTTAATCTTCGGGTGATCTGATGATGCACTTTAACGTCTTCTATTTATGTTACCCCCTTAACCCTGTGGTGATCTGATGATGCACTTTAGCGTCTTCTATTCATGGTACCCTATTAATCCTCTGGTGATCTGATGATGCCATTTAGCGTCTTCTATTCATGGTACCCCATTAACCCTCTGGTGATCTGATGATGCCCTTTAGCGTCTTCTATTCATGGTACCCCATTAACCCTCTGGTGATCTGATGATGCCATTTAGCGTCTTGTATTCATGGTACCCCATCAACCCTTCGGTGATCTGATGATGCCCTTTAGCCTCTTCTATTCACAGTACCCTCTTAAGACCTCGGGTGATCTGATAATGGCCTTTAGCGTCTTCTATTTATGGCAACCCCTTAACCCTCTGGTGATCTGATGGTGCCCTTTAGCGTCTTCTATTCATGGTACCCCCATTAACCCTCTGGTGATCTGATGATGCCATTTAGCGTCTTCTATTCATGGTACCCCATTAACCCTCTGGTGATCTGATGATGCCCTTTAGCGTCTTCTATTCATGGTACCCCATTAACCCTCTGGTGATCTGATGGTGCCATTTAGCGTCTTGTATTCATGGTACCCCATTAACCCTCTGGTGATCTGATGATGCCATTTAGCGTCTTCTATTCATGGTACCCCATTAACCCTCTGGTGATCTAATGATGCCCTTACGCGTCTTCTATTCATGATACCCATTTAACCCTTTGGTGATCTGATGATGCCCTTTAGCGTCTTCTATTCATGGTACCCCATTAGCCCCCGGGTGATCTAATGATGCACTTTAGCTTCTTCTATTCATGGTACCCCATTAACCCTGTGGTGATCTGATGATGCACTTTAGCGTCTTCTATTCATGGTACCCCATTAACCCTCTGGTGATCTGATGATGCCCTTTAGCGTCTTCTATTCATGGTACCCCATGATGCCATTTAGCGTCTTGTATTCATGGTACCCCATCAACCCTTCGGTGATCTGATGATGCCCTTTAGCCTCTTCTATTCACAGTACCCTCTTAAGACCTCGGGTGATCTGATAATGGCCTTTAGCGTCTTCTATTTATGGCAACCCCTTAACCCTCTGGTGATCTGATGGTGCCCTTTAGCGTCTTCTATTCATGGTACGCCCTTAACCTTCTGGTGAGCTGATGATGCACTGTAGCGTCTTCTATTTATGTTACCCCCTTAACCCTGTGGTGATCTGATGATGCACTTTAGCGTCTTCTATTCATGGTACGCCCTTAACCTTCTGGTGATCTGATGATGCACTTTAGCGTCTTCTATTTATGTTACCCCCTTAACCCTGTGGTGATCTGATGATGCCATTTAGCGTCTTCTATTCATGGTACCCCATTAACCCTCTGGTGATCTGATGATGCCCTTTAGCGTCTTCTATTCATGGTACCCCATTAACCCTCTGGTGATCTGATGATGCACTTTAGCTTCTTCTATTCATGGTACCCCCCTTAACCCTGTGGTGATCTGATGATGCACTTTAACGTCTTCTATTCATGGTACGCCCTTAACCTTCTGGTGATCTGATGATGCACTTTAGCGTCTTCTATTTATGTTACCCCCTTAACCCTGTGGTGATCTGATGATGCCATTTAGCGTCTTCTATTCATGGTACCCCATTAACCCTCTGGTGATCTGATGATGCCCTTTAGCGTCTTCTATTCATGGTACCCCATTAACCCCCGGGTGATCTGATAATGCCCTTTAGCGTCTTCTATTCATGGTACCCCATTAACCCTCTGGTGATCTGATGATGCCATTTAGCGTCTTCTATTCATGGTACCCCATTAACCCTCTGGTGATCTGATGATGCCCTTTAGCGTCTTCTATTCATGGTACCCCATTAACCCTCTGGTGATCTGATGATGCCATTTAGCATCTTGTATTCATGGTACCCCATCAACCCTTCGGTGATCTGATGATGCCCTTTAGCCTCTTCTATTCACAGTACCCTCTTAAGACCTCGGGTGATCTGATAATGGCCTTTAGCGTCTTCTATTTATGGCAACCCCTTAACCCTCTGGTGATCTGATGGTGCCCTTTAGCGTCTTCTATTCATGGTACGCCCTTAACCTTCTGGTGAGCTGATGATGCACTTTAGCGTCTTCTATTTATGTTACCCCCTTAACCCTGTGGTGATCTGATGATGCACTTTAACGTCTTCTATTTATGGCAACCCCTTAACCCTCAGGTAATCTGATGATGCCCTTTAGTGTCTTCTATTCATGGTACGCCCTTAACCTTCTTGTGGTCTGATGATGCACTTTAGTGTCTTCTATTTATGTTACCCCCTTAACCCTGTGGTGATCTGATGATGCACTTTAGCGTCTTCTATTTATGTTACCCCTTAACCCTCTGGTGATCTGATGATGCCGTTAAGCGTCTTCTATTCATGGTACCCCCTTAACCATCTGGTGATCTGATGATGCCCTTTAGCCTCTTCTATTTACAGTACCCTCTTAAGACCTCGGGTGATCTGATAATGGCCTTTAGCGTCTTCTATTTATGGCAACCCCTTAACCCTCTGGTGATCTGATGGTGCCCTTTAGCGTCTTCTATTCATGGTACGCCCTTAACCTTCTGGTGAGCTGATGATGCACTTTAGCGTCTTCTATTTATGTTACCCCCTTAACCCTGTGGTGATCTGATGATGCACTTTAACGTCTTCTATTCATGGTACGCCCTTAACCTTCTGGTGATCTGATGATGCACTTTAGCGTCTTCTATTTATGTTACCCCCTTAACCCTGTGGTGATCTGATGATGCACTTTAGCGTCTTCTATTCATGGTACCCCATTAACCCTCTGGTGATCTGATGATGCCCTTTAGCGTCTTCTATTCATGGTACCCCATTAACCCCCGGGTGATCTGATGATGCCCTTTAGCGTCTTCTATTCATGGTACCCCATTAACCCTCTGGTGATCTGATGAGGCCATTTAGCGTCTTCTATTCATGGTACCCCATTAACCCTGTGGTGATCTGATGATGCCCTTTAGCGTCTTCTATTCATGGTACCCCATTAACCCTCTGGTAATCTGATGATGTCATTTAGCGTCTTGTATTCATGGTACCCCATCAACCCTTCGGTGATCTGATGATGCCCTTTAGCCTCTTCTATTCACAGTACCCTCTTAAGACCTCGGGTGATCTGATAATGGCCTTTAGCGTCTTCTATTTATGGCAACCCCTTAACCCTCTGGTGATCTGATGGTGCCCTTTAGCGTCTTCTATTCATGGTACGCCCTTAACCTTCTGGTGAGCTGATGATGCACTTTAGCGTCTTCTATTTATGTTACCCTCTTAACCCTGTGGTGATCTGATGATGCACTTTAACGTCTTCTATTTATGGCAACCCCTTAACCCTCTGGTAATCTGATGATGCCCTTTAGTGTCTTCTATTCATGGTACGCCCTTAACCTTCTAGTGATCTGATGATGCACTTTAGCGTCTTCTATTTATGTTACCCCCTTAACCCTGTGGTGATCTGATGATGCACTTTAGCGTCTTCTATTCATGGTACCCCCTTAACCCTCTGGTGATCTGATGATGCCGTTTAGCGTCTTCTATTCATGGTACCCCCTTAACCATCTGGTGATCTGATGATGCCCTTTAGCTTCTTCTATTCATGGTACCCCCTTAACCTTCTGGTGATCTGATGATGCACTTTAGCGTCTTCTATTTATGTTACCCCTTTAACCCTCTGGTGATCTGTTGATGCACTTTAGCGTCTTCTATTCATGGTACCCCCTTAACCCTCTGGTGATCTGATGATGCGCTTTAGCGTCTTCTATTCATGGTACCCCATTAACCCTCTGGTGATCTGATGATGCCATTTAGCGTCTTGTATTCATGGTAACCCATCAACCCTTCGGTGATCTGATGATGCCCTTTAGCTTCTTCTATTCATGGTACACCCTTAACCTTCAGGTGATCTGATGATGCACTTTAGCGTCTTCTATTTATGTTACCCCTTTAACCCTCTGGTGATCTGATGATGCACTTTAGCGTCTTCTATTCATGGTACCCCATTAACCCTCTGGTGATTTGATGATGCCCTTTAGCGTCTTCTATTCATGGTACCCCATTAACCCTCTGGTGATCTGATGATGTCATTTATCGTCTTCTATTCATGGTACCCCATCAACCCTTCGGTGATCTGATGATGCCCTTTAGCTTCTTCTATTCATGGTACCCCCTTAACCTTCTGGTGATCTGATGATGCACTTTAGAGTCTTCTATTCATGGTACCCCATTAACCCTCTGGTGATCTGATGATGCCATTTAGCGTCTTCTATTCATGGTACCCCCTTAACCATCTGGTGATCTGATGATGCCCTTTAGCTTCTTCTATTCATGGTACCCCCTTAACCTTCTGGTGATCTGATGATGCACTTTAGCGTCTTCTATTTATGTTACCCCTTTAACCCTCTGGTGATCTGATGATGCACTTTAGCGTCTTCTATTCATGGTACCCCCTTAACCCTCTGGTGATTTATGTTTCCTTCTTAACCCTCTGGTGATCTGATGATGCCCTTTAGACTCATCTATTCACAGTACCCCATTAAGACCTCTTCTGATCTGATGATGCCCTTTAGCATCTTTTATTTATGGTACTCCCTTAACTCCCGGGTGATATGATGGCGCCCTTAGCCTCTTCTATTCTTAGTACCCCCTACGACCTCTGGTGATCTGATGATGTCCTTTAGCGTCTTCTATTTATGGTAACCCCTTAACCCACGGGCGATGTGATGATACCCTTTAGCGTCCTCTATTCATGGTACCCCATTAACCCTCTGGTGATTCCCTTTAGCATCTTCTATTCACGGTACCCCCTTAACCACCTGCTGATCTGATGATGCCCATTAGCGTCTTCTATTCATAGTACACCCTTAACCCTCCGGTAATCTGATGATGCCCTTTAGCGTCATCTATTCATGGTACCCCATTAATCCTCTGGTGATCTGATGATGCCCTTTAGTGTCTTCTATTCATGGTACCCCTTAACCCTCTTGTGATCTGATGATGCCCTTTAGCATCTTCTATTCATGGTATCCCCTCAACCCTCTGGTGATCTGATGATGCCCTTTACCGTCTTCTATTCATGGTACCCTCTTAACCCTCTGGTGATCTAATGATGCCCTTATGCGTCTTCTATTCATGGTACCCGTTTAACCCTCGGGTGATCTGATGATGCCTTTTAGAGTCTTCTATTCATGGTACCCCATTAACCCCGGGTGATCTGATGATGCCCTTTAGCGTCTTCTATTCATAGTACACCCTTAAGCCTCTGGTGATCTGATGATTCAATTTACCTGCTTCTATTCATTTCACCCCCTTAACCCTCTAGTGATCTGATGATGCCCTTTGGCATTTTCTATTCATGGTACCCCCTTAACCCTCTGGTGGTCTGATGATGCCCTTTAGCATCTTCTATTCATGGTACTCCATTAACCCTCTGGTGACCTGATGATGCCCTTTAGCATCATCTATTCATGGCACCCCCTTAACTCTCGGATGATCTGTCTTTTGCTCTACGATTCTTCAATTAGTTTAACAATATACATATATATATATATATATATATATATATATATATATATATATATATATATATATATATATCATTTGCATTAAAACTTGGTATAGAAAATTTGTTAAATTTTCCAATGTAATTTTCAATTTCTTTTTATCTTCATCTTATCAGTATTTGTTTCAAAATCATTGCTACGGCGTGACAGATTAATCATTTTTTGCACAATTTTCATACAAAATAAAATTCTCTAACATAATTATATTCTTATAAGTATTTTAGGAAATTATCTTAGCTTTTTAGATATCTTTAAGCATTGAAAAGATATTCTGCTTAAGTTGAAGAAAATATGTAAATTTGGCCACCTCTCCGGCCAAAAGTCATAAGGCTGAAAGGGATTTTGTCATGGCCGGTATAACGAGATGGTTAAAAGAAACTGGCAACGAACAACAGTTTGATTATGGAAATTAACTACTGCACTGTAATTGTTCAGTGGCCACTTTCCTCTTGGTAAGGGTAGAAGAGATACTTTAGCTATAATAAGCAGCTCTTCTAGGAGAAGGACACTCCAAAATCAAACCATTGTTTTCTAGTCTTGGGTAGTGCCATAGCCTCTGTACCGTGGTCTTCCGCTGTCTTGGGTTAGAGTTCTCTTGTTTGAGGGTTCACTCGGGCACGCTATTCTATTTAATTTCTCTTCCTTTTGTTTTGTTAAAGTTTTTATATTCTATGTAGGAAATATTTATTTTAATGTTGTCACTGTTCTTAAAATATCTTATTTTTCTTTGTTTCCTTTCCTCACTGGGCTATTTTCATTGTTGGGGCCCCGACCCTCATAGCATCCTGGTTAGTGCCATAGCCTCTGTACCCATGGTCTTCCACTGTCTTGGGTTAGAGTTTCCTTGTTTGAGGGTACACTCGGGCACACTACTCTCCACACCCACCTATACTATGTAAAGTCAGAGCCTTTAACAGCACAATCAGTATATTATTATTATCATTGTTATTATTATTATTATTTGCATTATTATTGTTGTTATTATTATTATTATTATTATTATTATTGTTATTGTTAATATTATTATTATTATCGTTATTATTATTATTATTATTATTATTATTATTATTATTATTAGCTATACTACAACCCTAGTTGGAAGAGCAGGATGCTATAAGCCCGAGGGCTCCAACAGGGAAAATATAGCCTAGTGAGGAAAGGAAATACATAAACTACAAGAGAAGTAATGAAAAATTGAAATAAGAAATATATTAATTATAAAAACTTATCAAATAGAAGAGAAATAAGATAGATTAGTGTGCCCGAGTGTACCCACAAGCAAGAGAACTCTACCCCAAGACAGTGGAAGACCATGGGTATAGAGGCTATGGCACTACCCAGGACTAGAGAATGTTGGAATGTTCCTGTCTATTACTACATGACACGTCTCATAGGTAGATTCTACAACTTCGATACATTATCATGAACTGTTCTTTAGAAGGCTATTGTCATCAGAAGCAAAATTCTTTTCAAGAAAAGCATCAACATAAATGAGGTTTTTGCAAGTCATTACTTGATACAACGTCGTGAACATGGTGCGATAAAGCGTTAACAGGATTAATGCAGAATGGTATCCAGTGCTCGTTGATCCTTGTTGATGATAATCCGTCATCATTGCAATGGGGATGTTGGTGTTTTCGTTGATTTTTTATGCTTTCAGGCTTAAATTCGGATCAGAGAAGGATGGTGGACATTGAAAGGACGTCGGATGTTAAGGATTATGAGGACACAATGTGGCCAATCATCAGAGAGATTAGTAGTAAAAGGAAAAGTCGGGAATAATGAGAATTATAAACTAATGCAATTTGCTATTGAAGGGAGTCAGCCTGTGAATACTAATGTACATTAAAGGAAATACATATATTAATTTTTTAAGTATATTTACAAGCATATTAATACATGTTTTTTTTTTTTATTATAGCTTTAGGTATGTAGATTTTATATGTACATAGTTTTGTGGTTACTGTGTAGTGTATAGAGCATAAACAGTCTTGTAAGGATAATAATTGTAAAGATATTAGATATGGTGAAACGATTAGCTTCTGTGAAATGATAGGGTCAGAGTCTTATGGAACGGTTCTTTCATGTCAAAAGTCTTGAGGATAATTGATTGAAAGAGATTGTAAGATTCATTCCTGGTAAGGGGGAGTATATCGTGAATTGAAAATAGGTGATGTGAAAGAGGCTTCCAACGTCTAGAAAACAAGAGAGTGCATAAAAGGTAGCGATAAACAATAATGTGTAAACACGCATTACCTCGACGTTATGCTGATAAGCCTATTTTGAAAGTGTATGTGGTAGTCAGTGTCGTGGAAGTCTCATATATATATATATATATATATATATATATATATATATATATATATATATGTGTGTGTGTGTGTGTGTGTGTGTGTGTTTGTGTGTATGCATGTATGTATAATTGTGAGTATGTTATTGTATGTGTTTATGTTTTAACGCACCCGCGCACGCGCACACATATATGTGTTTGTTGTTTGTATTACAAAAGCATCATCCATCAGCACTCACATAACAATACGTGTGTATATATATATATATATATATATATATATATATATATATATATATATATATATATATATATATATAGTGTGTAAGTGAGAAATTTATTAGTTCAAACTCATATCGTCATCCTTGCTAATTTTTAATTTTTATTAGTAATGATACACGTTCTCAAAATTGTGGTATATCTCATGTTTAATTTTTGTCTATGTTGGATGAAGCACAGTATTCTGTTAATAGGTACCAACAATTTTTTTTTTTACTTGTTTAGTAATTTTCATACATTTTTACATATTGGAAATCATGACAGGTTTCTCCTTTGTACACCATGCAAGCGAACATTTACTCTCCTGTCCACTCTTTCCTTTAGCTTAAGATTCCAGTCATTTGTATAACTATCCTTTTCACTCTAGTTGTAACATTCCTCACTGAAAAAATACGTTTATTTTTTTATTTAGGGAGAGCATATTTGGAGGCTGTTGATAAAAATTCCTACCAAATTGATTAAAAACTTGAAATATTAATTACTGTCAGGCTGCCAAATTTTATACAATCCGTCAATGTGTCTTTTAAACAATGGCCTTGAACTCTTTAAACTGGCTTTAAAATTGAATCTGGTCACCAGTGTTTATCAATAATATTTTATGACTTTTATAACCCAAGTAACTCGAGAGACCTTTCTGAAACATTACTACATTTTGAAAGATTGTCCGTAATTTGGTCGTTTGATGTCAAATAGGTCATTTGTAGTAGCATACCCTTCTTCGTTGTCAATATGATTCTGGTTTGAAGTTAACCTCTGTCACTAGTTATTGTAATCCTTAAGAGTGACTTCATTTTTTCTCGATAAAGTTGATAGTTCTTTCAAGTAATAAACTACGATGGAGTTGATTTGGGTCTATTATGCTGCATTGTATCAAAGTAGTGAGGTATTCTAATCGTTTTCAGCATGAGAGACGCATGTGTGGAGTAGTTTAGATAGTTAAGATCGAGAGGTCTTGGTTAAGATGGTTTTGATTAGGCTACCGAAATTTATGAAAATTTAGTCTATAGATGAAACTGTTTACTAGGTTTCAAGTTTATTTACACTTAGTTAAGATGTATATCATTATTTAATGAGTGTATTCTCTCACACGTTGCACAGAAATTATTATAATAAGAGAAATTCCAAACCCTTCTTAATTTTTTATGAAGTTTTGAAAATATGTATTATGAACAAGATTTTCCATATGAATATATTTGACTGAAATTTTCACCTCTAGAAATACCTTTATTCTTCAGTATTTTCATGAAATGAAGAAAACCTTATTCCTTCGTCAGGTAGTTAGTTGTTTGGGGTACAGTAGATCCCTTCGCTGAAAAGCTTTCTTGGTTTAACATTTAAACTTACCCTTGACCTCCTAACAGTGTCATACCGGACTCAGAGCAGAATAGAATGTAATGTGAGGTAACTAAATTCCCTTAAGAAATTGGTTGGCGCCACAGGTTGAGCCAAGGGAGACGTGAGTATGTGAGGTCTCGTAACACGAGAAGTCAGGCAATTCTTTCTTATCGCGATGGAAAGCACATCAGTTTCTTCGACTAAACCAGCAGGGTAAATTGGACCCAAGATTAGGAGATATCTTCTACGATGGTTACCATTTTCCGAGGCTTTGAACATTGACGCGCGTACCCACAAGACTTATATCATGGCACTCGTTCAGAGACTTGTCTCATTTTTCATATTCTTTAATTTTTTATAAAGATTACCTGGAACTGTCGATCAGACACGGACTTTATGGTATTTGAGTCCTGTTCCCCATAATACGTTATGATAATGGAAAAGGTTTATAGTACTTTAAGGCTGCATCCTGAAGTCGAAAGGGAAAAACAGGTAAAGGATATTCAATACCTGGCCATCAGAGAGGTATACATAGCAGCAATTGCTGGCATGCAAAGGAGTCCAGGAAGAAATGAATTCATTAATTTATTCATCAAGTAAGAAGCTTTAGTGTAGTAATGAGAATACAGAAAAATCTTAATCATTAGAGAGTGTTAAAAAATAGATTAAATATAAAAAATAGAAATGAATTCATTAATTTATTCATCAAGTAAGAAGCTTTAGTGTAGTAATGAGAATACAGAAAAATCTTAATCATTAGAGAGTGTTAAAAAATAGATTAAATATAAAAAGGAGAAAAAGAAATTATGATTCAACTTAAATTATCTATGCTTCTTAAGGCACAGTCCCACGGGCCTTGCGGGTGAATTGCAACAGAATTACGCACGAAATTGGTAGGCATTCGCCAAACATACTCGGTATTCATGATTCATGCTGAAATCAGTTGCCCAAACTCGGCACATGTTCCTGATGCATCTGCACTGGATGTTTCTTCTGCTCCCAGATTTTTGGACTGCACAAAATTTTTGGCTGCGGATGGGAATTCGTAATACATCCGTAATATATACTCAATACATATGTAATACACAATATATCCACTGTTATTCGCTGTGTTCGGCCTTTATCTGCAACTCACGGTTAATTGCATGTTGGTAGCGGACTGGGAGCGTATGTACCGTGTATGTATACCGAATGTATAGCGTACCTAGCACAGCCATACTACAAATTACAAGAAACTATTCCAGATACAAAGCATATAATTTACGAGCCAATAGTGATTGAATAATGGTAACCCAAGATTGCTTTGAAAAATTCCGTGACTAAATGCCAGTAAAAACTGAAATGTAGCAGATGGGTGTGCTGATGGGACTAGAAGGTGACTGCTAATTCATTTCTCAACAGCTTTCACCTTTTTATCCTTTATAGTATCATACATTTATGTTTATTTATATCATACATTTATGTTTATTTATATCATACATTTATGTTTATTTATATCATACATTTTATATTTATTTATCTGTTTTTTCGTATCGCTAGAATCTTATTTTATTAACACAGAAGGGCACCTTGTTATGTAGACTTTTTTGTTTTATTTTTCTAAGTTAATTGCGTATTTTAGCCATCCTGGAAGATTTTGTGAGGAGTAATGATAGTAATTGTAATAATAGTAATAATGTTGGTGATAGCAAATTATCAGAAAATAATTTCCCCTTGAAATAAACGTCCAAAGAAGAGGTTTGCTTTATCAGTAATATTGAAAATTATATTATTATTATTATTATTATTATTATTATTATCATTATTATTATTATTATTATTATTACTTGCTAAGCTACAACCTTACTTGGAATAATCATTATTATGGAAAATAAGGATGATTCACTTGTTCTTGGTTTTAGTCAATATTTTTTTTATATTTTACTAAAAATTATCATGAATGTAGTATTTAAATTTTTCAATTAATTATTTTCAATTATAAGAAAATGATAGACATTATGTATCACATGACGCATAGTAAAAGAAAAAAAATATAAGAAATTATATACATTACAGACATAAATGATAGTAAGCCATAGTGTGTAAATGTAAAAGTGTTTTACAAAATATCTTTCATAAATTGCTATTTGTTCCTTTAATATATTCCAATTTATCTTGTATCTATTGTTAACCACAATTTGTAATGTTTAGCATTATATATATATATATATATATATATATATATATATGTGTGTGTGTGTGTGTGTGTGTGTGTGTGTGTGTAGATAGATAGATAGATAGATACCATCTCCTTATATAAACCATATATATCTAAAAAAAACTTTATCACAATATTCCACTTTGACCTAAATTCAGAATTTGGTCCAAGACACGATTAAATATGCCTGTTATTTGACCAAGACGTCTTGAACTGTGTCAGTTAGGTGTACTGCATTAATTAATAGCCTCAATCGAGATGGAAAACTTTATTGAATGTGGTAAAGAAATTGGCCTAGAATGCAAAGAATTGAAAGATTTTGTTGAAGAACAGCAAAGTAAAACTTGTGAAGAGCACCAGAAAGCAAGAAAGGAAGCTTGGAGACAGCTTAACAGTTTAAAAGAATACATAGAGGGATCAGGGAGCAAAAGAGATGAGACTTAATGACAGAGCTCACTTGAAGAGAAAATAGTGGAAAATTTAAGCAGCACTTCATACACGTGTAACTACTTCAGTTACCCAATTTTAATATTGACACTTAGACTAAGAAATTTCAGAAATTTGCAGAGCCAAATGTTGTCTAGGAATTATCAGGCTTATGATCCCTATCCATTATTGACAGGTACAGGTCTTACAACTTTTGAAGAGATATGAAATGGCTGAAGAAGGCTTTAGCAAGAAATTCCCTAAGATCAGTCAAAAAAGAAAAAAAAAAACGTAAATTGTATTATGGACTTCCCAAAATTAATTAATACAAAATATAAGCAAACCAACTAGAGCATAAGTAGATACTGTCATGAGTGGAGACGCCTAGTAAACAATTGTAACCAAGTTAAAAAGGGGCCAATGATAAGTTTAAACAAATAGCATTTAGTTAGTGATATGGTAGCAGAAGAAACCGGGTAGGTAACCATTACCTTGATTTGAATGGATAACTAAGTTGGAAGATTGTGTTAAAGTTGGAAAGCTAAAGCTTACCTACGGAGCTGAATCACATTTTGTTTTGGGAGAAGAATAAAAGTACTTTAATCTATCAATTATGCAGTTCACATTATGTTGGTAAAGAAAATTGACAGTACTGCAAGAACCTGGGTGCTCAAATGCAATTGTAGGAAGGAATTTGGTAGCTGAGAAACAAATGACCCTTAAGAAGTGGATTTTCGCACTTATTGACTAAAGTATCTGTAGATATTGCACCGGGGAGAAGCTGTGTTCTAAAAGCATATATAAAGGGATGGCACTAAAGATCTACTTTTATTTACTCTGCAAATTCTTTGAGAGCAAAGGGGCCAGTCACACCTTTTTCTATGACCCCAGCCATTAAGACCGAAATACCATATAACTGCCACCAACACTTTCTCGTTTGTGAAGTATTTTCGTTAGGTAGAAAATAATTTTACATATTAATATTTTTTAAGCTGAATTCGTAAAATATTTTCAGTTTTCATTTAAATATCACGTGTTCTGTGACACACATCTAGTTACACTGGAGCAATAAGCTATAGAATTTGAGCTTTTAATTCTTTTGCTATGCAATCTTGATTGAAGTCTAATATATGTATATAAAAAATACGAGATTAGTACTGATTATAGAAATCTTGATAAAATTTTATTTAGGCACATTTTAACGATATATTAACTGACTTAAAAATCCTTTACTGTGTTTGCTTACAAAGAACGTTGAGAAAGTGTTTTGGAACATTGTTGGAAGTTACCTTAGCGTGTCCTTTCGACTCCTTCATTCTTCCAAATTCCTGTTTTTAATTATCTTGATTCCTAACTGTTAACTCCGCAAAATAAGTTTGAGAGTACTCTATCTTATTATAGATAGGTGCAAAGTTTCTAAGCTTATCTTATTATTGTAATTAACCGTATTTTGGGCTACCCATACCATATGTATTTTTTTTTTTGGGCTCAAGCCATGGCATCCTGATGGAAGGTTCCTTTTTGGTAGCTTCCTTGGGTAAATAACTACTAAGATATTCCCAGAGAATTTAACCACAGGTTATCACAGAATTCTAACTTCTGGAGCGAGTATCCTAAAGGTTTCCCTTTTAAGACATCGTATATCAACAGGGGACGCATGTATAGACGCGCCACATAGCTATCTACACCCCGAACAGAGTTAATGCTTCGGTGTGTAAGGGTTGAGAATAGCTGGGAGCCGTTCCATAGCTAATCTCATTCGTGGCTACTACTGATACTCGAGACGTAAACAAACGGGCGCCATTGCTTAAATGACGTCACGTCCGTCTCCATCCTTTGTTCAGTAGCTCGCCCTACTTAGACGGATTTTCCTTGTGCTTTACTTATCGCTTTGCATCTTCGTAATGTCGGTACCTTCAGCCTCGCCTTCTTCTGGAAAGTTGAGTACAAGGTTCCAGTATTGTTTAGTTAAGCTCTGACCGTAAAGTAAATATTACTTTCCGAGATAATTGCTGTTTTGTGGCAGAGCTGTGCCTCTACCGGACCCGCCATTTTATGGCGTCGTTGTTGTTATGCATGCCTTATTTAGTTAGCCACAACAACGCTTCCGGCCTTATTTACTAATCGAATACATTAGTTTATTTAGTCTTCATAGCTAGGAACTTTTATATCGTGTTTCGACGCTTTTTATCGGTCATCGATTGACCTCATACCAGTCGGCTACTATAGCCCCCAGGCCAGAGCGCCTGTATATAAGTGTTCATGCATGATTTTATTAGTGATCCTAGGCTAAGTTATGAAGATAGTGGCATTATTTTACAATACTTTCGACAGTGATGCAAGTGTTTTTTCGCCTTCAGGGACCATATAGGGGATAGGTTAGTTAGTGTCCCTAACTAACCTAACCTCCTCGTAGGACCCCTATATGCTTCCTTCATCCCCTGCCTTGGCACTCCCTCTGTTTAGCCTTGATTTCCTTTCTGAGTAAGGGGATCAAGTGTCTAATGGAGTATTCATCGCCTCTCAGTCCTCCCTAAGGGAATGACCCCCCCTTAGGGTTGCGTCCGAGAGTGAGGTTAGGCTAGCCCTTCCTCTATGGCTAGGAATAGTCTATGACCATCCTGCCATAGCGATATGTCTTCTATCCTTCCTAGTTCAGGGCTTCTAGCCCTGTTCTAGGTTAGGTTTTGGAAGGTTACTCTGTCCCCTGCTGAAATTGTACCCATGCACCGTTTCAGCCTGGCGGCCTTATCTTAGGTTAGGGAGTGTCCTCCCTTTTCCCTAGTGTCCGCTCTGGTACAGAACCCCTTCCTTGGTAGACCCTTCTCTTCTCCCCTCCCCACCTATCTCTTGTATAGCCTAGCCTACACTTAGGTTAGTCTATACCCATCTGTCCCCTGTCCTACAACTCCTCCTTAGGGTGGAGTGATAGGGCTACCTTGAGCTTCCTTGTGCAGTCCGCTCTGGTACATATACCCTTCATAGTGTCCTATGGGGTTAGCCACTGGATACGTTCTGCATGTGGAGGTCTCTCCTCTCTTGGGTGTCCCCTAGCCCTCCCTTGGGCTACCCTGCCCCCGGTCCCCTGCGACCCCAGCTCCTGGGTGATAGAGCCTGCCTCTATCATGGGTACACCCTCTCAGGGGGGGATGTTTGGATTCCATGACTGGACTTCTTACATCCCTCCTCCTGTCTCTCTCTCTATCTGGGTGCCGGTCCCTTGCCGCCTCCACTGTCGGCGATACCTGCCTCCTACCTTGGTGACTCTCCCCTACCCTCATGCCGTCAGCCCCTCCGCTTGCCGGGGGACTGTCGACCCCCGCCGGCTCCCGCCGACGGCCTTCCTCCTTCCTCCTACCTCACCGTCCGCTTGCCGGTCGGCCACCGGTGTGCCGGCATTCACTGCCGGAAACCGGGTTCAGCTATAACCATCCTTATCCCAGTCACCAATCCGGCATCCTCCGACCGCCGGAGCCGCCGCTCCCCTGCCGGCGTGCCGCCGTTGTACCGGCGGCCGCCACCCTGGCTTTACTCTTGACTTACATTTTGTCTGTCCTAATGCCAGAAACTCTGCTGGAGCGGCCTCCGGCGTGCCGGAGGTCTGCCGGAACCTCCCGGAGGCGTCAAGGATACTTGCACCCCCTTCTCCTAGCTATCACTTGTATACTGATAGCCCTACACTGCAAACAGATAGCCTGTTTACACTCTTTAGATCAGTGCCTTGGTACTGTTCTATTAGTAATCATGCTGTCCCTTTGCATTCTTCAATATTCCAGCATGCTGCGTGCATCTTAGCGCGGCTGGTTGCCGGAAGCAATTACCCTAAGGGACCTGTTAGTTCCCCAAATTAAGGACTGAGTGATCTCAGTCCCAAAACTTATCCTTGGTTTTCCATGGAATTCCATTGCCCTGTGGAATTTCAGGGAATACTATCCTGTGCCTTTGGCCATCTCGGATTACCCGGGGATAATGCTTGCGGTAGCCAGACGGGCGGGATGCATGGAGTATGTTCTCTTTACTACTTCATTCTCTATGCATCACACCCTTTCTTTAAGTTAATATTAATGATTAATCTTAACTTAGCTTAAGAACCATTCTTATGACTCCCCCATACTCATTTTCTCTTTCTTCCACAGGAGGAGCAGTTGAAGTGTGATTTCGACTTCTGCGCTGTGAAACGCCCGCACTTCTACGGGCATACGGCTTGCAGGACTCACGCCCCTTGTGCTAACAAGAAAGGGGATTTGAAATTCTGGGACCCACTGGATTGTACGGTCTGCCAGGCTCAACTAGTTGACGCCTTCCATAACCCTCCCTCAGCGGAGGTCAGGGACACTTCTCGGGAGAAGCTACGCAAGTGGGTGCGTGGCTTCCAGAAGAATGCCACCGGACCGTACTTGGCCACTGAAGAAATGAGGTCACTCTTGTTCCCTAAGGCCTCCCCTGATTCAGTGGTACCCAAGGATGTGATTCCCACTGTCCAAATTACAGTGGAACCTGATGTTGTCATGGCTCAGTCCATGCACGAGTGCCGCCTGGATTCTGAAGATGACGAACATATGTCGGACGTCTCGGAAGACACAGAGAAGACTCTTATGGCTCAAGGAGCTGAAGATGATGAAGACCAGGTGGAATACGCCGAGTCGGAGCAAGAGGTCGCTCCTCCTTCCATCTCCGCTCCTACTCCTACACCGACGGAAGTATCTATCCCGTCTACCTCCACGACCCCGGATCCCTCTTCTTCCACTCAAGAAATGATCCGGTTGATTAGAGCCGTCATGGACGACAGGTTAAAGGAGAATCAGGAGTTCATCGTGTCCATGATGGGATCCAGAGAACCGAAGAGGATTTCGGTTAAGGATCTCCCCGCTTGCTCACATGCCAACCCGTGGAGGTATGCTGAGCATATGGTTATCGCGACCGGCAGGATCTTTGTCAGCGACAAGATCGGCACGGTCCCTTTGGAAGACGTGGAGTTCTTCCCAAACTTTGAGGCCTACCCGGACTGTTACGTCCGACTTCGTTCCGAACCCGCCTCTAAGGGAGAGACCGAACCCAAGGAAGAGATAGTGTTCGATCTCGCGAAGGCCCAGGCTATGCTAGCCAACACATTCAAGAGTAGGGGTTTTACCTGCTCCAAGCTTCCGGCCCTGAGCAAGAAGCACCCTACTTATGTCGCACCTGAAAATGCGGTTCTTCCATTCTTGGAAAAGGCCTTCACTGCGTGCCTTAAAGCTGTGGAAGAGGGGAAAGCCTGCCCTGCACTGGAGGAGTGCAGACCCTTCTCCATAGTCACTCCCCCTGACGCTCGACACTGGAAAGATATCCAGCACACTTTCGTCGTGGGAAAGCTAGATCCTGACGTCGCCGGACGTCAGTTTAACGAAGACCTCCCTAAGCTCAACGATCACCTCCTTCGTCGGGAACAAGACACGAAGGAGAGGCTCGCAGCATCTATGTCTCACCAAGTCCAACTTGAAATTATGGCCTGTGACACCAGAGTACCAGACCACTACATGGTACTCTCCAAATCCCACATGACAACCGTGATGAAGGACTTGTACCACTTCATAAAGGCTCGGAGAGCCTGTCGTGAATTCGTGTTCGCAGGTGCCACTGTGAAACACGAACCCCGGAGGCTGATTTCCTCCAACATCTGGGGCAAACACCTCTTTCCTTCTGACCTTGTGAAGGAAATCACCGACAAAGCCGCCACGGAGAATAGGAACCTTCTCCACAAGTGGGGCATGTCAAGAAAAAGGAAACCCTCTCAGGACGAAGGACCTCAACCTAAGAGGAAATCCCAAAAACAGAAACCCCAGCAACGTCAACCAAGACGTCAGTTTCCGGGACCCGCTACCTCCCAAGTGGCAGCTCAGCCACAACAGACCTTTCAATTGGTCCCCCAACCGGTGTTGTCACAGTCACCGGTCTTCACCCCTGCTTTCGAACAACAGACAACTACCTTTCGTCCCAAAGGTAGAGGCTCGAACAGAGGTGCAAGCAGAGACGCATCTCGCCGTCCCTCCAGAGGCAGAGGAGGAAAGGGAGCTAGCGGCCGAGGCAGCAAGCCCTCGGGACACCAGAAGCAATGAAGTGCTTCCGGTGGGAGGAAGACTCCGCCAATTCCAGGATCGTTGGACCTTCGATCCCTGGGCACACAGCATCGTCAAGAAGGGTCTAGGCTGGAGTTGGACTCAACCACCCCCAACCTTCCAGCAATTCTTCCAACAATCAACCCCCCTTCTGGAAGAATATGTCCTAGATCTCTTGAACAAGAAGGTGATAAGGAAGGTAAAGTCCACCAGGTTCCAAGGGAGACTGTTTTGTGTCCCCAAGAAAGACTCCGACAAACTCAGAGTCATTCTGGACTTATCCCCCCTCAACAAGTTCATAGCGAACGACAAGTTCAAGATGCTGACTCTTCATCAGATAAGGACCCTTCTGCCTCGAGGTTCCTACACGGTCTCCATAGACCTGGCGGATGCCTACTGGCACGTTCCAATGAACCATCACGCTTCCTCCTACCTAGGATTTCGACTCCAAAGGAAAAGCTACGCCTTCCGGGCCATGCTCTTCGGCCTCAACGTGGCCCCTCGGATCTTCACAAAGCTGGCGGACGCCATAGTACAACAGCTCCGCCTCCGAAACGTCCAGGTGATGGCCTACCTCGACGACTGGCTAGTCTGGGCTCCATCGCCCGAAGATTGTGTAAAATCTTGCAACAAAGTCACCCAGTACCTAGAACACCTGGGATTCAAGATCAACGAGAAGAAATCTCGCCTCTCTCCAGCTCAGAAGTTCCAGTGGTTGGGAATCCAATGGAACCTTCAGTCACACCGCCTTTCCATCCCCCAGAAGAAAAGGAAGGAAATAGCAGGGTCTGTCAAGCGACTGCTGAAATCCAAACGAATTTCAAGACGCCAGCAGGAACGAGTTCTAGGCTCTCTACAGTTCGCCTCAGTGACAAACCCAGTGCTTCGTGCACAGCTAAAGGATGCCGCGGGAGTCTGGAGACGTTCTGCATCCATCGCTCGAAGAGACCTCAAGAGACGGCTTCCAAACAGACTTCGACTTCTCCTAAAGCCGTGGTCAGAAGCAAAGGCCCTGAAAAGGTCCATGCCTCTCCAACACCCTCCTCCATCACTCAACATCCACACGGACGCTTCGCTGGAGGGTTGGGGAGGTCACTCCCACCAAAAACAGGCTCAAGGCACCTGGTCTCCCCTGTTCAAGACGTTCCATATAAACATCTTGAAGGCCATGGCGGTCCTTCTAACTCTGAAGAAATTATCCCCGCCGCCCTCGATCCACATTCGTCTAACCCTAGACAACTCGGTGGTAGTTCGTTGTCTCAATCGCCAGGGCTCAAGATCGCCCCAGATAAATCAGGTGCTTCTCCCAATCTTCCGTCTGGCGGAGAAGAAGAAGTGGCACCTGTCTGCAGTTCACCTACAAGGATTCCGCAACGTGACAGCGGATGCTCTATCGCGGACAAAACCGATAGAGTCGGAATGGTCTCTAGACGCAAGATCATTCTCCTTCATCTCTCACCAAGTCCCAGAACTTCAGATAGATCTCTTTGCAACGAGCGACAACAATCAACTTCCTCGGTATGTGGCCCCGTACGAGGACCCCAAGGCAGAAGCAGTGGATGCCATGTCACTGGACTGGAACAGATGGTCCAAGATCTACCTGTTCCCTCCCACCAACCTTCTGTTGAAAGTCCTCTCCAAACTGAGAACCTTCAAAGGGACAGCGGCCCTAGTGGCTCCCAAGTGGCCCCGGAGCAACTGGTACCCCCTGGTCCTGGAGCTGCAGCCCAAGCTGATCCCTCTCCCGGGCCCAGTTCTCTCCCAACAAGTACAGAAGTCGACTGTCTTCGCTTCATCATCGAAAATCAAGGACCTTCATCTCATGATTTTCTCTCCCTAGCCGCAAAGAAGAGGTTTGGGATCTCGAAGAAAAGTCTGGACTTCCTAGAGGAATACAAGACCGAATCCACAAGACGGCAATACGAATCATCCTGGAGGAAATGGGTCTCCTTCGTCAAGACAAAAAATCCTAAAGAAATCACGATTGATTTCTGCATGTCCTTCTTTATTCACCTTCATGGACAGGGATTAGCAGCCAATACGATTTCAACCTGCAAATCAGCCTTGACCAGACCAATCCTATATGCTTTCCAAATTGATCTGTCCAGCGACATCTTCAACAAACTACCGAAAGCATGTGCTCGCCTACGCCCAGCACCCCCACCGAAACCGATCTCCTGGTCACTAGACAAGGTGCTCCATTTCGCCTCCAACTTGGATAATGATTCATGCCCTCTCAAGGATCTGACTCAGAAAGTTATATTTCTCTTTGCTCTTGCTTCGGGAGCTCGAGTCAGCGAAATAGTGGCATTATCAAGAGAGGACGGACACATCCTGTTTACCGATACAGGAGACGTTACCCTCTCCCCTGATCCGACGTTTCTCGCCAAAAATGAATTACCCACCAAAAGATGGGGCCCCTGGAGAATATGCCCCCTGAAGGAAGATGCCTCTCTATGCCCAGTAGAGAGCCTCAAGGTCTATCTTCGCAGAACTTCGAACTTTGGTGGAGGCCAACTCTTCAAAGGAGAAACATCGGGCAGCGACCTGTCACTGAAACAATTAAGAGCGAAAATCACCTACTTCATTCGCAGAGCAGATCCTGACAGTACACCCGCTGGTCATGATCCTAGGAAAGTTGCATCATCTCTGAATTTCTTTCAGAGTATGGACTTTGAAAGCCTTAAGAACTTCACAGGCTGGAAGTCCTCGCGCGTTTTCTTTAAACATTATGCGAAACAAGTGCACGAAGTCAAACATTTTGTGGTAGCCGCAGGTAGTGTTATGAAACCTGCACCTAACTCTGCGTAGAACAGTGAGTTACTTGGGACTCTAACTCTTCGGGTGCCTATGTTGACCCTCGAGCGATACATAGTGATGTTGAAAACACTTAGTGCTTTTATATAACTGTTCTTATCCCAGGTGAAATGTCATAGTTGTTACACAAGTGCCGCATGCCCTGAGCATGATGTGTTTTATTCAAAGACTTGCGTTCCTCGAGAACGAGTACCTACTAATAAACTTGAAATTCCTTTTCAGATTCAAGAGCAAGTCTTTATTACTATGTACATTTTGATTACTGTAAATGAACTTTACTTATTGCTGTAATTTATTTAATTTCTGCATTTGTGAAATAAAATTTCTATTTTATTATCTGTGCGTCTCAATCAGCTCCTACTTACTAAGAAATACATGCCTGTCATAGTTTAATTATCCCCTTTTTCCTTACGGTTATGGAGAAATTAAGATACTAACTCTTAATTTATATTCACTCTGATTATGTAATGTTCCAATACGAATACTTACTCTTCATACCCTGGAGATGATTCATCTTTCTCAACATACAGTGCCCAACCACCACTGGTCTGCTTTTCAGAATGTTCCTATACAAATACCAAACATTCAGCTTCATCTCCAAGTTCTTCAAGTTCTTCTATCAGGATGAATAGCCCTTCAATACCACTTTGACGTCGGCATGGCCCGTGGGAACTTCACTGCCAAGGGGGGCAGGATGCTTCTTCCCTACGGTTCTTTACCAAGATTACTATGCTAATTTGTCAATGCCTTGGCACTTACTATTAGGGGAAAATCTACCACGATACATTGATTCTCTGGTATTCTTCCATCAGGACGCCATGGCTTGAGCCCAAAAAACGGATTTTGAGCGAAGCGAAAAATCTATTTTTGGGTGAGATAGCCATGGCGTCCTGATGGACCCTCCCTGCTACTTCGTCCAGTTTTAGGTCCCACCCTGCTCTGCTGTATCATGGTGATGGGCAAGCAACTGGCTTCAGGATAAAGACGGACGTGACGTCATTTAAGCAATGGCGCCCGTTTGTTTACGTCTCGAGTATCAGTAGTAGCCACGAATGAGATTAGCTATGGAACGGCTCCCAGCTATTCTCAACCCTTACACACCGAAGCATTAACTCTGTTCGGGGTGTAGATAGCTATGTGGCGCGTCTATACATGCGTCCCCTGTTGATATACGATGTCTTAAAAGGGAAACCTTTAGGATACTCGCTCCAGAAGTTAGAATTCTGTGATAACCTGTGGTTAAATTCTCTGGGAATATCTTAGTAGTTATTTACCCAAGGAAGCTACCAAAAAGGAACCTTCCATCAGGACGCCATGGCTATCTCACCCAAAAATAGATTTTTCGCTTCGCTCAAAATCCGTTTTTTAGTTGGCTTTTGTCTTTATGACCGGATCCTTCGTTGGGACAGCATGTCCTTGTCTACGTAACAGGAAGATGTCCAATTCAAATAATTCATGATTTTGTGGATTGTCATACTTTAGTACACAGGTATGTTCCTATGTTCTTTTATTTATATTCCATCTAATTATGGATAGAAGGCACACTTGTGCATAGTGAGCCATCAGCATTGTGTCCTACCTCACATTTCAGTGATTTAGTTTTGGTTAAAATATAGCCCTGAGGGTCATTTTACTCTGTTTAATGATGGGTAGATTGTTAAATTTCGTTAGAATCCCACCCATCACTTTTGTTGTAATTTATATTTTCCTCGGGTACAGCACGGGTAAACAATACAAAGCTCAATAAATTATGGGGATAAAGACATAAAAAGAGAGAGAAAAATAATCAACTTACAATAACTAGTGAAATTTGTGAAATTACAGTTTCAACCAAACTCTGATATCCGATATGAGAATAAATTTTTGGTAGCTTGAATAGTGTGTTTTCAACAAATTGCACCTTTATTTCTGCCACAATTAATCCAATGTAGAAATATAGGACCTCCATAATAACTACAATAATGGGATTTCACAGTGGGAAATTGGGTTTTTGGGTAGGAAAATACAGCAAACTAAACACCAATCATCGTAATAGATAAAAGTTACCATAATCAAAATCGAATATTAATGAAACATGGTCAAAACATCAGTCCTGTAATTATCGCACTGGCTCTAAAGGCAACATGGTAATTGAAGAAATTTGGTCAACCTTTTTTGAACATGCAGAACAACATAGGGATAGTGGATTTATATGTACTGACAGCTCCAAATCCAGTGCTCCCGTTGGATATGGAGTGTACAATTCCCGTTTTCGTTGTAAATGTGCGCTCCCTTTAAAATTCTCTATCTTTACAGCAGAGCTGCATGGTATCCTGACTGCTATTGAAAAAATAGCAATAATGAAAAAGGGTATTTTCAATATTAATCTTACCCGATAATCATGTAGCTGTCAACTCTGTTGCCGACAGAAATCTACGGTCGGGATACGCCAGCGATCGCTATACAGGTGGGGGTGAACACCACAGCGCCATCTGTGGTCAGGTACTCCAGTACTTCTTGTCAACACCACCTCAATTTTTCCTCTGTCGTGCCTCCGGCTAGACCTACATGGATACGCTGTTGATTCTGGAGTTATTGCTCACGATTTGGTGATGTATTTGCTCTAGAGTTTAGCCTTCGCTATTCAGGAAGCTTTATCATTAGCTTAGCAAGTTTTTGGAATTAATTTGATTTAATTTTTTATTTAATTTTGGTGACGAAGAGAGTATGAACTCTCTTTCACTTTTAATGGCCGACCCTTCCCTTAGACGGAAGTGTTGGTGTCGAAGAGAGTATAGACTCTCTTTCTTAATTTTGCTTAACAAAAGTTATAGATTTATTTTATATCTCTCCGCCTTTTATAGGCCTCTTCGATTAACTTCCTTTTATTATAAACTTATTAAAATTAATTTTTATATTTGTTTATATTCGACCTTTCCTAATAGTAGGCGGTCTTTTCTTGGAACCGAAGTTAATTAACATTGAGCCCGTCATTTCGTTTTTACCTGTTAACATATTATGCTATTTTAATGTTTTTGAAAGAATTTCTTTGATAGTCTCGTACTGTTTTCAAAGTTGAACTAACGTTTTGTTTTGTCTCTGCAGTTGTTGACGTTCAGAACGTTCAACTTGCGCTCTATCGTTACGATAGAGAGAGAGTATTCACGGTGTCACGTTGCAGTAGGAGTAGAACGATTCTATCGTTTTGTTCATTCTTTCTTAGCTTAAATGGTTTTAATTCTAATAAAGGAACTTTTTATTTGGGAAATCTTTCAGTTTTTTTCCTTTAACAATAATATGTTTTAACGATATATATAATTGGGCTCATCTCTCAGGTTCTAAGTCAAGAGAGAGAGAGAGAGAGATAGAGACGGAGGGAGAGAGAGGAGGATAAACGTTTCGTTCAAGCGGGTAACGTTGTTATCGTTTTTGCTCTTCTCCCTAGTCTCTTTAGGGGAAGAAGGTAAACGTTTCTAGAGTTTTATTCTTGTTCTCAGGCTTTATGCGGTGAGAGATTTTAAACGTAGTTTATTTGATCTAGTGTTTAGTCTCTTTTCCAGCCACTGAATTATTTATCTTTCATTATGTTTTTCTGTTACATTGTAATACTGTTTTCGCAATTACTAACTTTTAATGAAGGATAGAATTGCGTGTTTCAGGTACAAACCACTTAAAGTTTCGAGTTCAGTGAAATAAGTGCAAACAGAAAATCAAAAGTGATAAAGTGATAAGCGCAAAGTGTTACAGTGTTGCGTTCGAGAGTTCGTCTGTTCGTGCCAGTTGTTCGCCTAGTCTGGGACCTCTTACAAGCTCCCAAGCAGGGGAGAAGTAACGTCGAAGGACTTATGGGTTCATCAGGCCTTGATCGACGAACAGACGTTTCCCTCCGTGGTTTCGGGTGTAACCAACTCACGTAGCCGACGTGATCACCCCACCCACACAAAGACGAGAGAGCCCTTTTATTCCTCGTCTGCGGAAGAGGTTTCTCGCAGAAACCATGGACCAAATCTTGCAGCTTTTAAGTGCAAGTCGGTCCCTTCCGCGCAAGTCCAACTCCTAGGTGGTGCCATTAGCTCTGGGTCAGTTCGGACTTGCTGCAGTACGACAACTGCACACCTCCCAGAGAGGCAAGGTGGTATCGCAACAGGCAGTAACTCCGTCTGTTGCCGCACCAGCTGTTTTAGACCCTCAGTCTCAACGGACAGTAGCTCCGTTTGTTGTTGTCTTTCTTAAATTCTAGTGGTCTATGCTGCAGACAATGCAGTCTCAGCTTGCGGTGTTGATGCAGGAGTTTCAGGCAGAGAAGGTTAGCACACCTCCTCCTGCGAGCGCTCCTCCACCTCTGCGCAGTCCACCCTGCCAGACGTATGATGTTGAGGCTCCTCCTGCCTCCATGCGTGAGCTGCCGCATTGGGAGTTGCCAGGTACCAGCGCTATGCAGCAACCTCCACTTTCCTTGAGGCAGGAGCCTCATGCTATGCGGCAACCGCCTCAACTCTTGAGGCAAGAGCCTCAACTCTTGAGGCAAGAACCTCAACTCTTGAGGCAAGAGCCTCAACTCTTGAGGCAAGAACCTCAACTCTTGAGGCAAGAGCCTCAACTCTTGAGGCAAGAACCTCAACTCTTGAGGCAAGAGCCTCAACTCTTGAGGCAAGAACCTCAACTCTTGAGGCAAGAACCTCAACTCTTGAGGCAAGAGCCTCAACTCTTGAGGCAAGAACCTCAACTCTTGAGGCAAGAGCCTCAACTCTTGAGGCAAGAACCTCAACTCTTGAGGCAAGAGCCTCAACTCTTGAGGCAAGAACCTCAACTCTTGAGGCAAGAACCTCAACTCTTGAGGCAAGAGCCTCAACTCTTGAGGCAAGAGCCTCTCTCTGCGCAGCCACCTCCTCAACCCTTGAGGCAGACGCAACTCTTGAGGCAGGAACCTCATGCTATGAGGCAGCCGCCTCAACGCATGCAGCAACCGCATTCTTCACAGCATGAGCCTCTCTCTGCGCAGCTACCTCCTCAACCCTTGAGGCAGACGCAACTCTTGAGGCAGGAACCTCACAGGAGCCTCATGCTATGCGGCATCCTCCTCAAACCATGAGGCAGGAGCCTCATGCTATGCGGCATCCTCCTCAACCCATGAGGCAGGAGCCTCATGCTATGCGGCAACCTCCTCTACCCATGAGGCAGCCTCATGCTATGCGGCATCCTCCTCAACCCATGAGGCAGGAGCCTCATGCTATGCGACATCCTCCTCAACCCATGAGGCAGGAGTCTCATGCTATGAGGAGCCTCATGCTATGCGGCATCCTCCTCAAACCATGAGGCAGGAGCCTCATGCTATGCGGCAACCGCCTCAACCCATGAGGCAGGAGCCTCATACTATGCGGCATCCTCCTCAACGCATGCGGCATGAGCCTCATCCCTTGCAGCATGAGCCTCATCCCATGCAGCATGAGCCTCATACCATGCAGCATGAGCCTCATCCCATGCAGCATGAGCCTCATCCCATGCAGCATAAGCCGCACGCCATGCAACATGCTCTGCTTACCTTACAGCATGCTCTACATACAGCATGCTCTGCATACAGCATGCTCTGCATACCTTACCGCATGCTCCTCAGTCACACATCTTTGGTTGTTGCCAACTCACTAGACTGTCAAGCAGTTTCATAACGTTGCCTTCTAGTCTGCTGCTTTTGCACCAGTGAAACCCTCACTGAGAGAACTTAACTTTTCTCGGATATGGTTCCTGTAGATGAGAAAGTGCTATTCTCCCTCCTTCTGATATTCCCTTGAGGACTCTGTCATTTGGAGAGGAGCCTTTAGCTGCTTAGCCTCCTATGGACTTTTATTTAAGCATAACATGCTTCCAGGGAGGGTAATGGTTCCACTTCAGTCGCTAACCCCGTCTGTTACCACACCTGCTCCCATAGACCTTGAGCTTTGTTGCAAGACATGCAGTCCAAGCTTAGTCCTTGTTAGAGGATTTTTTGTTTACGGAGTCAGTGTGTCACTGGGAAGACGTTCAACAACCAGCAGAAGTGACTTGTTGTGACGCAGTGCGGCAACCTCAGCAACCCGATAAGGAGTTGTCTGTACGACCCAGACAGTCTAGACAGCTTCGGGTTGTCGCTGTACTTCCTCGCTTCCCCATGGTTGACAGTTCACAGACTGTGCAGCAGTACCATGATCTTGTGTCCGGCTCCGTCAGACGACTAGCTTTTAAGAGCTCCCACAAGTCGTCGCTGTCTGGAGATTCTCAGATGGACTATGGATCTGACCAAGGAACTGGGCCTCCTGGTCAATTTTGAGGAGTCCCAGCTCGTCCCATCCCAGACCATTGTCTACCTGGGTATGGATCTTCAGAGTCGAGCTTTTCGGGCTTTTCCGTCGGCCCCAAGGATCTACTAAGCCCTAGATTGCATCCAGAGCATGCTGAGAAGGAACCGATGCTCAGTCAGGTAGTGGATGAGTCTAACAGGGACACTTTCATCGCTGGCCCTGTTCATCGAGTTAGGGAGACGCCACCTCCGCCCCCTTCAGTATCATCTAGCGGCTCACTGGATAAAGGACATGACGCTAGAGACGATCTCAGTTCCTGTTTCCGAAGAGAGGAGGTCTACTCTCACGTGGTGAAAGAACAGCTTTCTTCTCAAGGAAGTCTACCTTTGGCTGTTCAGAAACCCGACCGCCGTCTCTTCTCTGACGCATCAGACACGGGCTGGGGTGCGACTTTGGACGGACAGGAATGCTCGGGAACATGGAATCAGGAGCTAAGGACACTTCACATCTATTGCAAGGAGCTGTTGGCGGTTCATCTGGCCTTGATAAACTTCAAGTCCCTCCAGCTTAACAAGGTGGTGGAGGTGGACTCTGACAACACCACAGCCTTGGCTTACATCTCCAAGCAGGGAGGGACTCATTCGTGGAAGTTGTTCTAGATCGCAAGGGACCTCCTCATCTGGTTAAAAGATCGAAAGCTCACGCTGGTAACGAGGTTCATTCAGGGCGATATGAATGTCATGGCAGATAGCCTTAGCCGGAAGGGTCAGGTCATCCCCACAGAGTGGACCCTTCACAAGAATGTTTGCAGCAGACTTTGGGCCCTGTGGGGTCAGCCAACCATAGATCTGTTCGCTACCTCGATAACCTAGAGGCTCCCGTTGTATTGTTCTCCGATTCCAGACCCAGCAGCAGTTCACGTGGATGCTTTTCTGCTGGATTGGTCCCATCTCGACCTGTATGCATTCCCGCCGTTCAAGATTGTCAACAGGGTACTTCAGAAGTTCGCCTCTCGCAAAGGGACACGGCTGACGTTGGTTGGCTCCGCTCTGGCCCGCGAGAGAATGGTTCATAGAGGTACTGCTATGGCTGGTCGACATTCCCAGGACTCTTCCTCTAGGAGTGGACCTTCTACGTCTACCTCACGTAAAGAAGGTACATCCAAACCTCCACGCTCTTCGTCTGACTGCCTTCAGACTTTCGAAAGACTCTCAAGAGCTAGGGGCTTTTCGAAGGAGGCAGCCAGAGCGATTGCCAGAGCAAGGAGGACATCCACTCTCAGAGTCTATCAGTCTAAAGGGGAAGTCTTCCGAAGCTGGTACAAGGCCAATGCAGTTTCCTCATCCAGTACCACTGTAACCCAGATTGCTGACTTCCTGTTACATCTAAGGAACGTAAGATCCCTTTCAGCTCCTACGATTAAGGGTTACAGAAGTATGTTGGCAGCGGTTTTCCGCCACAGAGGCTTGGATCTTTCCACCAACAAAGATCTACAGGACCTTCTTAGGTCTTTTGAGACCTCAAAGGAACGTCGGTTGTCCACTCCAGGCTGGAATCTAGACGTGGTCCTAAGGTTCCTTATGTCATCAAGATTTGAACCTCTCCAATCAGCCTCTTTTAAGGACCTCACATTAAAAACTCTTTTCCTCGTGTGCTTGACAACAGCTAAAAGAGTAAGTGAGATCCACGCCTTCAGCAGGAACATAGTTTTCACATCTGAAACGGCTACATGTTCCTTGCAGCTCGGTTTTTTGCTAAAACGAGCTTCCTTCACGTCCTTGGCCTAAGTCGTTCGAGATCCCAAGCCTGTCCAACTTGGTGGGGGACGAACTGGAGAGAGTACTTTGCCCAGTTAGAGCTCTTAGGTACTATCTAAAAGGTCATAACCTTTACGAGGACAATCAGAAGCCTTATGGTGTGCTATCAAGAAGCCTTCTCTTCCAAGGTCTAAGAACTCAGTTTCTTACCTATTCAGGATCCTGATTAGGGAAGCACATTCTCATCTGAAGGAAGAAGACCTTGCTTTGCTGAAGGTAAGGACACATGAAGTGAGAGCTGTGGCTACTTCAGTGGCCCTCAAACAGAACCGTTCTCTGCAGAGTGTTATGGATGCAACCTATTGGAGAAGCAAGTCAGTGTTCGCATCATTCTATCTCAAAGATGTCCAGTCTCTTTACGAGAACTGCTACACCCTGGGACCATTCGTAGCAACGAATGCAGTAGTAGGCGGGGGCTCAGCCACTACATTCCCATAATCCCATAACCTTTTTAACCTTTCTCTTGAATACTTTTTATGGGTTGTACGGTCGGCTAAGAAGCCTTCCACATCCTTGTTGATTTGGCGGGTGGTCAATTCTTTCTTGAGAAGCGCCGAGGTTAAAGGTTGTGATGAGGTCCTTTAGTATGGGTTGCAGCCCTTTATACTTCAGCACCTAAGAGTCGTTCAGCATCCTAAGAGGACCGCTACGCTCAGTAAGGAAGACGTACTTAATAAAGGCAGAGTAATGGTTCAAGTCGTCTTCCTTACCAGGTACTTATTTATTTTATGTTATTTTTGAATAACTAATAAAATAAAATACGGGATACTTAGCTTCTTTGTTAACATGTATGCTGGTCTCCACCCACCACCCTGGGTGTGAATCAGCTACATGATTATCGGGTAAGATTAATATTGAAAAATGTTATTTTCATTAGTAAAATAAATTTTTGAATATACTTACCCGATAATCATGATTTAATTGACCCACCCTTCCTCCCCATAGAGAACCAGTGGACCGAGGAAAAAATTGAGGTGGTGTTGACAAGAAGTACTGGAGTACCTGACCACAGATGGCGCTGTGGTGTTCACCCCCACCTGTATAGCGATCGCTGGCGTATCCCGACCGTAGATTTCTGTCGGCAACAGAGTTGACAGCTACATGATTATCGGGTAAGTATATTCAAAAATTTATTTTACTAATGAAAATAACATATTTTACTATTTTTAGTGATGCAAAAAGTGTGTTGCAGGCACTGACGGTTTTTAATCCAACCAACCCTTTAGATTTAAATATTTTAGAGTGGCTCTATATATGTTGCAGTGCAGGTAAAGAAGTTAGGTTTTGCTGGGTCCTGGCTCATGTGGGTGTGCTTGGTAATGAAGCGGCAGACAAATTAGCAAAAGAGGCAGCAGACAAATTACTTCCTGGAAGACATCTTCTTCCTAGTAATGACTTTTTGCCTGATATCTAAAAGTCTCTAGGGGATGTTTGGCAACGCTACTGGAATTCTGTTGATCAGAATAAGATAAATGAAATAACAAATGCAATACCTCCATGGAAGTATGAAAATATGCCAAGAAAGTGGGAGACTGTCCTTTGTCACCTTAGAATCGGGCGCACACGTTTGACTCGTGAGTTCCTGATGACTGGTGAGGCATTTACTTTTTGAATGTCCCAGTCTCGTGGGTATCAGGGAACAATTCCTGTCTGAAGCACGTGGTGAGAATGGCAGGTAGGCTACATCCTTACCAAGATTCTTGGAGGGGACATTTTTTATGATGCTAGTGACATTTTTAAATTTATATTAGGAGCTGGCTTTCTTACTCGTTTTTAAATGCATTAAATTTCAAAAGTTTCATTGTTATTTATTAATTTGTTTTTATTTTTAGTTTTTTATCTTAGTTATTAATTGTTAATAAAGCATGATTAAATCGGCATCAATGACGACTGATGTTATGATGCCAATTACAAATCATTCATTCGTTCTCCCCTGAAGAGGAAAAGAGGAGTCCCAGAGTTAGATTCTTCACCTAGGGTGAAACTGACTCCCATTAGGCCATCGAAGACAAGGTCGAACCTCCCCGGTTCTCCTTCCATCCACTTTAATGGAATCTCACGAGGAACCAGTCCCAGTCTCCTTCCACCACCTTTGGAGGAAGACTCCCCTTGGGACGAGACAGTCACGTCTCCGGAAGCGACCAGGAAGTAGACCATCCAGACCCTCCATGCTTTAAGCTTGTCTTCTTCCTCACAAGGAGTCGAAAGACTCCTAAATGATGCCAAAGTTCTCTTCAAGGACCGTCAGACCCGCAGAGGGGGTCAGGACAGTCAGCCACCCTAGAGACTATAGTAAAACCATTCTGTCGTGGCCGCTGAGACGGTTTCTGTTCCCCTGTACAGCGTACCTATGTCAAAATATTTCGACCACTTTAAGGAAAAATAAACACTGCGGTTAGAGACGAGCCATACAAACTGAGTGAGACTAATGCTACCGTTAATGACAGATGACATTCCTCAGGGTATGCCTAGGGTGCATCCCCACCTTTTTCACTAATCTCACTGGATTAAGACAAGATTAAATCTGCTCGCTCTCTCTCTCTCTCTCTCTCTCTCTCTCTCTCGTTATTCTTGTCGAGCATACAGTATATATTTCATTAGGTACACAGTTAAATAAGCGTAATTTTAATAGAATATTATCCGTAAAAATATACTGTTCTTAGCCGTAATTCAGTAAAATACTGGAGAGTGTAATTTTTACCCTACCCTGTTATCTTATTACGGGTTGATGATCATAATATCACCATTTAACGTCTATATTTCCGTTTATTAGACGGTAAATGCCTGGCTACATTTATTACTGAATTTTTACCGGTTTTTCGGCATATTTTTAAGAGTGTAAGGTATTCATTTCTAGAAGGATAATTACAACCAAGTACATGTCCCCCAAAATCATAATCCCAGGATATTTGCCATTTTTATCCTACCTTCTTAATATGACTCGGACAGATGGTAAGTTTGAAATCCGATTGACCTGTCCTTGGAGTTCTCAAGGGTAAATTTATGTAGCAAATATCAGCGAGCCATATTTAATCCCTTGAATGGTTGGTCTTGGGGTATAAAATGTAGTGTTTGAGGCAGTGACTGCATTATCTAGTAAACATAAAGCATGGAAACATCTCCAAACCGTGTTCTCTGTCCCAATGCCAGGGAAATAGTACATAGTGTGTACAAATATTTCACAAAAGAGAAGATGAATCGCGGCCCTTTTACTGATGTCACCAAAGCATGTATCCGTACTTCTGAAGCCACAAATGTTCCAGAAAGGGAGAGAGAGAGAGAGAGAGAGAGAGAGAGAGAGAGAGAGAGAGAGAGAGAGAGAGAGAGAGAGAGAGAGAGAGGGGGGAGATACAACAAAGATTAAATTGACTCTTCCTTTAAGAAATCCTAATCTTATAAGCTGGATGACCATTGATTGACAGATGTGACCCGACCACCATAAGTTTGGAGATATCAGTTATGAAAGATAAGTATCTGACAAAGGCAGCACAATAAAATTAATTTGAAATATCTCCATATATATTGTAGTGTGCCAGCAGAAAAAACAATAACCAAGGAAGTATAGTAAAGCTGATTTTATTTAGACGATTTAGTACAGTTGTAAAGAAAGGGTGAGGAAAATGGGTTGCCTAATCTCTTAATCTGGCTTTATCGTTGTTTTCAAAGGTTTTCGACTTGTCTCTAAAGAGTGATTCCTTCAAATGAAAATGAACGAAGTGTTTACACTCGAACACGATACCTTTTGGAAATGAGCTCTTCTCAGCGGCCACGACAGAATGGTTTGACTATAGCGCGACCCATCCCGAGATGAGCTCTCGGCGGTGGATGAAGGAGACTTTGCTTCCAGTCCCACCTTAGTGGGGGAATAGGAGGAGTCAGAACATGCCTTCTGGCAAGTTATGCCTCTAATGAGGGTTCTCAATGGCTTTTCGACCCAGAGATCCCCCTCTCCCCAGGAGGGCAAAAAAGACAGTGTCGTCGGCACTCGCAAGCCCGCAAAGTCCAGTGCAGCCTTGCCCCGGTCTGAGGGTTTAAAGTGTGCCAAGACTAAGATTGCCGTCCAGGTCGCTGAGTTCTCCTCCCTTCGTTTGGGCTCCTCTACCAAGTTCCTCCCACCTCCTCACATTCAGCAAAGAAGGTATTGAGAAGTCTTGGACGAGCCTCGACCAGCTCTTCCACTCCACCATTCTCTGGAATAGCTGAGTAAGGTGATCTCCCTAGAGAGAGACTCCAGCGACAGAGATCCTCAACCAAGAAAAGGTTGTGAAGTATGTCATGCAGGCTACTTCGTGGCTAGATCTATGGTTAGGGTCTTTGGGAATCCTGGTACAGAGCAAGGATTTCTCCAAGGAAAGTACCAGGAAGGCGATGGAAACCTTCTTTCTCTCAGGTTCCCTGATCATCGAATCCCTGGCCCACCAAATATTGAACTTGTGGGCCAATACCATCCTTAAATGCAGGGACTCAGTATCCGAGAGATCCCATCAACAGGTCCCTAACACCGAGATGACGAGGCTCGGGAACTCCTCTCTAGAGGGTTCCTAGTTGTTCGAGCATAGGAACGTTGGCAGGCTGCAGAGAGGTGAAGGAAGTCCCATCAGGACTCTCCTCCATATGGCCTTGACATCCCAGCCCTACAGACCACCAGCTCCTCCACAGCCTAACCAGCCCAAAACTAAAAAGCCCTTTCCTACCAAAGACAAGAAAGGTTGAAAGTCCTCCAGGGGAGGAAAATATCCTAGAGGGAGCAGCCGCGGCCGCAAATGCTAGGATAGGCATTCCCCATGCTTGTCCACCAGTAGGAGGATGCCTACAAAGTTGCTGGAACAGGTGGAAGCAACTTTGGGTCAGTCCCTGGACAGTCTCCATGATTCTTTCTGGGTATCTCGTCCTGTTCATGCCGTCTCTCCTAGTCAATAAGATATTCGTGCATTTGATGATTATATTTGAGGTACATGCAACGAATGTTTGAAGCTGAAAAAATAAATGTATGTAATTACACACTTGTAATGGTTATAAAATAAAATGGGCTACCATACCTGCAATAGGCCATCCTGCTGCATACATACAGTATATATACGCATAAATATATGACCTTCCTGTGTCATGCATGGGTATGGGATATGCGCTGTCATATATATTAATCTTTTTATGTACACTGTGATTCGTGCTAATATTTACTGCCAGACCTGCAGCGATCCAGGACGCCCTTCAACATTTGTGGGACAACCTGGACGCATATGCCTTTCCACCCTTTTGCCTGCTCTGAAGGGTGATCAACAAACTCAGGACCTCCCAGAACTGCAAGCTAACTCTTAATAGCTCCGGCATGGCCAAGCAGAGAATGGTACACAGACCTTCTTTCCCTGCTGGTTCAGGTTCCAAGGTTTGAGCCTCCAGAACCCCTTCTGCTGACGCAGCCACACAGTGGTGTCCCCCACGGGAGAATTCCCTTCCTGAAGCTTCACGCCTGGAGGCTGTCCAGTCACTCCTCAGAAGCAGAGGCTTTTTAGGGAAGGTGGCTGAGCACATGTCCAGGCACCTGCGCCAATCTTCCACAAACCTCTACCAAGCAAAATGGAGAGTGTTTGCAGCTTGGTGTAGAGGGCGAGGCGTGTCTCCACTCGATCCCTCTCTTCCATTAGTGGCAGACTTCCTTGTGTACCTCAGGGAGAAAAAACTCCTCTCAGTCTCGGCAATTAAAGGCTATCGTTCAGCCTTAAGCCTCATCTGTATACTGAGAGGGGTTGACCTTTCCACTTCAGAAGATATCACCTTGTTGATTCGAGGTTTTGAGAGATCTTGTCCCCCAGTTGAGATTAGACGACCACCTTGGGACGTGTCCTTGGTCTTACGTTCCTTGAAGGGTCCACCCTATGAGCCTATAAATAGAACCTCTGACTACTTCCTAACCCTTAAGACCGTCTTCCTAGTAGCTCTGGCCTCGGAAAAAAGGTTCGTTGAACTGCATGGTCTATCCTACGAAGTCACCCATTCTAGAGGATGGGGGGAAGTCTCGCTCAACTTCATGCCAGGCTTTGTGGCCAAAACTCAGAATCCTTCATCGGCCGATGAGAGGTGTAGAGAATTTCAATTCTCCAGCCTCAATAGGGTAACACAGGATACTGACCAATTGCTACTGTGCCCAGTCAGGGCGCTAAGGAAATACTTAAAGGGCACCAGACCTTTCAGACCATGCCTCCGTCATCTCTTCCTCAGTACCAACAAGGTAAAGAAGATGATCTCTCGCAACACCATCTCTTTCTGGCTCAAGAAAGTTATTGTGAGAGCCATTCACGGAGACCCAGAGGCAGCTCAACCCAAAGCCCATCAAGTTAGGGGAGTGGCTGCCTCACTGGCATTTAAGAAAAATTTTTCAGTCTCCCAAGTCTTAAGAGCTGGAGTCTGGAAACGCCGATCTACATTCACCACTCACTATTTAACTGATGTGACACATAGGTCTCTAAACACCTTTTCTATAGGGCCTATTGTGGCAGGTCAACAGGTGCTGTAGCTACCTTACACCCTTTCAGGGGACAGTAGCCATTGGTCAGGGATTCTGTGTTACACTAGGTTTTTAGAAGGACATCCATCTATCTTCTGCACTTCCTTCTTCCTCCCATCTGGGTATCCTAGTCTGTAACCAGTTTCAGCAGGACTCGCCAATGGAAATAAGGTATGAAACTCTTCTGACTCCTCTCACAGGGTATAAGTTATACTCGTAGTCACGAGGGTTCCCCTTTTCAAGATCGGGAATCCTAAGTATGAAAGGGTCCGAGTCGAAGGTTCCCGACCCTCTTCATCCTGAAACATTTGTTTCCACGTAATTACAAACTTTCAGTCGTGCTAAGATTATGGGGATCTACAAAGAAAAGTTTAACGGGAGATTTTTTCATCATGAGAGTCTAGTCTGAGGACTATCTTCCCTAGGAGTAGGGAACTCCTCGACCACCCTGACCTCAAGACTGTCTCCTATAGTAAAGAATGAGGGTTTGTATCTAGTGTAGGAACAAATGACAAACTTATAACAGAGTTTGTATTTTTCCTAACATACAAACCCGAATTCTTTACACAAATCTTACCTCCGTCACCGCCCCCTAAAAATAGTCCTAGCTAGAATCCGATTGAAGGTATTCAGTAGTTACCAACCGGCAGTCCCCCACCCCTAACAGGTGGATAACTACCGGCCCGGTCGTTAACGTCCTTGTTAAGGTTTTCTGCCGTATTTTCCAGCTCGCGCTAGAATATCTCCTATAGTAAAGAATTCGGGTTTGTATGTTAGGAAAAATACAAACTCTGTTATAAGTTTGTCATGTTTACTAAAAACACTTGGTGTGAGAGTGTCATGAGTTGCCATAGGCCTCTCATTGTTGCCAGAGTTTTATTGAGAATGTTCCAGCTTTGTACACTTTTTCATGTTTCCATCTCATTTTAGTTTGTTTTTGTTGCTCTCTGTTTACTTTTTGTTCTTTCTTTGACCTTGGGTAACATTGACCATGCTATAGAGTTCACGAGGTCGTTATGAAAACATAATGTACATATGAACTGTAAGTAAACATAAGCATCGTAACTTCTATACGTCTTTGGAAACTCTGGCTGGTCTTCTCGTAGATCGTAGTTTGTGTTCATTTACCCTCTACCATTGCCTTCCATCTCTGCCAGACGTACAAAATTTCGAAACATAAGTGAAAAGATCGCTATATATATATATGCAAAAATAAACACTCAAAAATTATTCTGTCAAACTTAGTCATGCAGACGACACAGTAAGGATGACGTCATCATTTAAAGACCGCTTTATGTTCTTTATTTGTAAAAATAATTAGCTGAAACTTCTGGAGAGCATTTGTACAACATGTTCCTGCATACATAGAAACAATAAAACAATTTTTTATTTTTAAAGTTATGTCAATCATTGTAGCAGACGGTCCCCTTAAAAGAACAGCAGCAGCTCGCCCCCAAGTGCCCGCACTCTTCCTCAGCACCGGGAGGAACAAGATGAGGATCACCAAAAACACCCTTTCTGCATGAATTTGCAAGGTCGTAGAGCATGCGATGAATCCAGATCATCCTCCATCACGTCATCCCAGAGCCCACGATGTCGCATGCGTAGCTACATTCCTGGCCTTCAGGAGAAATTACTTTGTGACGTAGATTCTACAGGCTGGGGTGTGGAAGCGCCAAACGACTTTCGCAGCCTACTACCTGCAAGACAGGACCCACAGGAGGCTTGATATATTTTCTATTGGCCCTGTGGTGGCTGCACAACAGCTGGTCTAATACCTCAGGCTCCTTATTGGACAAGAAGCAGAAGGTTGAGGGCACTGTTACCTGGTTTTAGTCTGCATGAATGAAAAGGAATGACTGGAAAGCAGCAGCTTGGGTTCTCTGGCTCTTTTTTTCTTATCCTCCCCTCTTGGGGAAAGCAGCAGCCTGGGTTCTCTGCACAAGCTGACCTCAACCGCTATAGGTAAACCATGCTCCCTTGTGTACCTAGTATTGTGTCAATACTGTTGCGTCCCCATACCCTGGCAAGGTGGTATTGGGAAAGTCTTGGTTACAACAGTTTTTCCTACAAAGAATTTTAATAACTTTTACCTTGACAGTCACACAGCTTATCTCAACACACAGCTTGCGTAGGCTGCAGACCTTGCTTAGGCCGCAGACATTGCGTAGCAAGGTTTTAGGGGCTCCTTATTTTTGGTACAGTACTGACCTACTCAAGTAAAGGAGTCCCCAGGTCCAAAAGCCAGATTGGCAGGGACATCCACCCCCCTAATGGGTGAGTCACTCTTATTAAATAGCATAGTTTTGTATTCCAGTTAATGGAACAAGTGACAAATTCAATTCGGAGATCATTTGTATTTTTTTTAACGATACAAGCCTTTGGCTATTTATACAAACTTACCCGCCAACCATGTCCCCCTTGAAGTCCTACCTCCAAGCAAAGTGAGCTCAGTCACAGGTGTGTGAGGGAAGGGGTTAACTATCTACCTCCCCTACTCCCCCACTAACTAGCGAGATGGGTAGTTAACCCTCGCTAAATTTTTATGGCTTGTCCTTTCAGCTTCGCCGAAAGTAATACCCCTAATAAATAGCTAAAGGTTTGTATCTTTAGGAAAAATAAAAATTATCCCCAAATTTTTCATGTTTCTACTGTTTTTTTTATTCCCTTTACTAAACAACTGATTGAGTAGAATACTTCAATGTGTTAGCATTATTGAACAGATATGAGCTATTTTTTTTTTTTTTTTTTTAATGGTACTGTACATATGATAGAACAAGGATTAACATTTGATCTACATCTTTTTTTATATCTTTTACAACTTACAGGTTTAAAAACCATAACATATTGGCCCACCTAATTCATAATTTGTAAATATTTTTGATACAGAAAAAATTTCACATGGACCTTGTGCACTTAAAATTTCCAATTAGAATGGATGTTTACTTATGAATATACAAATTAAATATTAGATTCACATTTACATGATATGTATGTGGTAAAAAAACTCACAAGGTTATTCTTTTCAATGGAAGCTAATATACATACTTATACCAAGGCACTTCCCCTAATTTTGGCGGGTAGCCGACATCAAACAAATGAAAAGGGGGACCTTTCCTCTCTACGTTCCTCCTAGCCTGACAAGGGACTCAACCGAGTTTGGTTGGTACTGCTAGGGTGCCACATTTTTAAAGTTTAAATGAATGGATCCCATAATCTAATCAAGAAGTAATGTGACATTTTTATTACAGAATAGGCTCACTTAAAAAAAAAAAAAAAAAGACAAACATTTTTGACAAACTTTATTATAAAAATATTGAAGGTTAGGCACAACTTTAACATATAAAAATAGGAAGCATGACAATTTGAATATGGCCAATATGGCCAGTGAAGTATTAGAAATCTCGATTATTGATGGTTTTAATAACCTAGTTCAACAATAACTGTGTAGGATAATTAATTAAATTTCATGAGGAATTAATCTTATTACACTACAACACTGCCTTTTAGTTAACTGTACTTGTAATATGCTCTTTTCTTTATCCAAAATTTATTTTAGTCCCAATGCAGGTGTTCATATGTAAGAATTATATCACCATGAACTATGGTTGCACTTTTCAAACCAGCGATAGTTGATGGAGGTTAGTTGTGAAATATAATGTATCTGGAGTTGTCAGTACAGTATTGTTTCCAAAATGCAGATTTTGTTTTGATGCACAGTTTAGTGCCATATGTCCATTCATTCATTTTATTCTATAAAACAGTTATTCATGATACCAAGTAGGATTTATTTTATAAGTTTCACTAATAAAAGATGGAAATTTTTATGCATGCAGTAAGTCCCCTAGGTTAATAGATGTATTCTAATAGTAGGTTAATAAGTACAGCATAATTACCCTGAGTATCCATCTTGTAATTCCCACTCCATACCAAAAATTACGATTTCTAGTAAGCTAGTCTACATGCCGCCTATATAAAGAATGTTTACAGCTATATTGCATGACAAAAACATTTTAGAAAATAAGTTGATATACGTGCATTTAAATTTGCATTCATGTGAATAATTTTTTATTGATTACTCAGAGGTTCTTATCTTTTGAAAGCTCTTAACCCTTTTACCCCCAGGCTTTTTGGAAATTTCCAACCCTTAACCCCCAAGGGGTTACTTTTTTCCCAGCACATTTTGGTGTATATTTCTTTTAAATTGCTCTAACAGCCTTAATATGTTATTTTTATTAATAAAATAAATTTTTGAATATACTTACCCGGTGATCATATAAGCTGTCAGCTCTGCTGCCCGACAGAAAAACCTAAGGACAAAATACGCCAGCGATCGCTATACAGGTGGGGGTGTACATCAACTGCGCCATCTGTCGAGCAGGTACTCAAGTACTCCATGTCAACACAGAACCAATTTTCTCCTCGGCCCACTGGGTCTCTATTGGGGAGGAAGGGAGGGTCCTTTAATATATGATCACCGGGTAAGTATATTCAAAAATTTATTTTATTAATAAAAATAACATTTTTCAATATTAAACTTAGCCGGTGATCATATAAGCTGATTCACACCCAGGGGGGTGGGTAGAGACCAGCATTACATGTTGACATTATTATGAGCTAAGTATTTTGTATTTCATTTTAGCAGTTATTCAAAATAACAAACATAAAATGAATAAGTACCTGGTAAGGAAGTCGACTTGAACAATTACTCTGCCTTTTTAAATACGTCTTCCTTACTGAGCCTCGCGATCCTCATAGGATGCTGAGGGACTCCTAGGAGCTGAAGTATGAAGGGTTGCAACCCATACTAAAGGACCTCATCAAAACCTCTAATCTAGGCGCTTCTCAAGAAATGACTTTGACCACCCGCCAAATCAAGTAGGATGCGAAAGGCTTCTTAGCCTTCCGGACAACCCAAAAACAATAATAAAACATTTCAAGAGAAAGATTAAAAAGGTTATGGAATTAGGGAATTGTAGTGGTTGAGCCCTCACCCACTACTGCACTCGTTGCTACGAATGGTCCCAGAGTGTAGCAGTTCTCGTAAAGAGACTGGACATTCTTAAGATAAAAAGACGCGAACACTGATTTGCTTTTCCAATAGGTTGCGTCGATTATACTTTGCAGAGATCTATTTTGTTTAAAGGCCACGGAAGTTGCGACAGCTCTAACTTCGTGTGTCCTTACCTTCAGCAAAGCTTGGTCTTCCTCATTCAGATGGGAATGAGCTTCTCGTATTAACAGTCTGATAAAATAGGATAAAGCATTCTTTGACATAGGCAAAGATGGATTCTTAACTGAACACCATAAAGCTTCAGAGGGGCCTCGTAAAGGTTTTAAATAGAACTTAAGAGCTCTTACAGGACATAAGACTCTTTCTAGTTCATTTCCAACCATACGATAAGTTTGGAATATCAAACGATATTGGTCAAGGCCGAGAAGGCAGCTCGTGTTTGGCTAGAAAACCAAGTTGTAGAACATGTAGCCGTTTCGGATGAGAATCCGATGTTCTTGCTGAAGGCATGAATCTCTCTGACTCTTTTAGCTGTGGCTAAGCATATCAGGAAAAGAGTCTTTAAGGTGAGATCTTTCAGGGAGGCTGATTGTAGCGGTTCGAACCTGTCTGACATAAGGAATCTTAGTACCACGTCTAAATTCCAACCAGGTGTAACCAAACGACGCTCCTTCGTGGTCTCAAAAGACTTAAGGAGGTCCTGTAGATCTTTATTGTTGGAAAGATCTAAGCCTCTGTGACGGAAGACTGATGCCAACATGCTTCTGTAACCCTTGATAGTGGGAGCTGAAAGAGATCGTTCTTTCCTCAGATATAAGAGAAAGTCAGCTATTCGAGTTACAGAGGTACTGGTCGAGGATACGGATACTGACTTGCACCAGTTTCGGAAGATTTCCCACTTTGTTTGGTAGACTCTAAGGGTGGATGTTCTCCTTGCTCTAGCAATCGCTCTGGCTGCCTCCTTCGAAAAGCCTCTAGCTCTCGAGAGTCTTTCGATAGTCTGAAGGCAGTCAGACGAAGAGCGTGGAGGCCTTGGTGTACCTTCTTTACGCGTGGCTGACGTAGAAGGTCCACCCTTAGGGGAAGTGTTCTGGGAACGTCTACTAGCCATCGAAGTACCTCGGTGAGCCATTCTCCCGCGGGCCAGAGGGAAGCAACTAGCGTCAACCTTGTCCCTTCGTGAGAGGCGAACTTCTGCAGTACCTTGTTGACAATCTTGAACGGAGGGAATGCATATAGATCTAGATGTGACCAATCTAGTAGAAAGGCATCTATATGAACTGCTGCTGGGTCCGGGATTGATGAGCAAAATATTGGGAGCCTCTTGGTCATCGAGGTTGCGAAGAGATCTATGGTTGGCTGGCCCCAGGTGGCCCAAAGTCTCTTGCATACATCCTTGTGGAGGGTCCATTCTGTTGGAATTATTTGTCCCTTCCGACTGAGACAATCTGCCATGACATTCAAGTTGCCTTGGATGAACCTCGTTACTAGTGAAATGTCTAGACCTTTTGACCAGGTGAGGAGGTCCCTTGCGATCTCGTACAATGTCAGAGAGTAGGTCCCTCCTTGTTTGGAGATGTACGCCAAAGCCGTGGTGTTGTCCGAGTTCACCTCCACCACTTTGCCTTGAAAGAGAGACCTGAAGCTTTCCAGGTCAGACGTACTGCCAGTAGCTCCTTGCAGTTGAAATGCATTGTCCTTTGACTCGAGTTCCATAATCCCGAGCATTCCCTACCGTCTAATGTCGCACCCCAGCCTACGTCCGATGCGTCCGAGAAGAGAACGTGGTTGGGAGTCTGAACAGTCAGGGGAAGACCCTCTCTAAGGTTGATATAGTCCTTTCACCAAGTCAGACAAGGCTTTATCTTTCCGGAAACCGGGATCGAGACCGCTTCTAGCGTCTTGTCCTTTTTCCAGTGAAAAGCTAGATGGTATAGAAGAGGACGGAGGTGTAGTCTTCCTAGTGACACAAATTGATCCACGGATGACAGTGTCCCTACCAGACTCATCCACAGCCTGACTGGGCAGCGTTCCTTCTTCAGCATCTTCTGGATGGATAGCAGGGCTGGGGGTTGATCGTCTTGTTCAGCAACGTCCTCATCAGAGGGTTCCTCATCCGAAACTGATGAGGAAACGGCAACGGAGTGGGCAACGTCTGACTCGCTGAATCCGGTCGCACTGGTGGATGCGTGACGGAGCCGGACGCAATATCATGGCACTGCTGCACAGTCTGTGAACTGTCAACAACCATGGGTGCGCGAGGAAGTACAGCGTCAACCCGAGACTGTCTAGACTGTCTGGGTTGTGCAGTCAACACCCTACCGGGTTGCTGAGGTTGACGCACTGCTTCACAACAAGTCACCTCTGCTGGTTGTTGAACGTCTTCCTAGTGACACACTGAACGTCAACAACCACCTCCGAGCGTCACTAAACGTCAACGTGCGACTGGCAACCCACACTGGGTCGCATCGGTGGAGGAACCACCTCAACTGGCAGACGCGAGTAGGATACCTCAGCGTCAACAGGGCGCACAACCAACCAGTTGGAAGGTTGTTGGCCAGAAGGTTCTTCTCCGCATTTAAGTCCTCTATCAAGGACACAAGCTTGGACTGCATGTCTTGCAGCAAAGCCCATTTAGGGTCTACGGGAGCAGGTGTGGCAACAGACGGGGTTAGCGACTGAGGCGGAACCATTTACCATCCCTGGAAGCCTTGTTATGTGTGACATAATAGTACAGCAAAACTTCAAAGGCTCGACAAAAGTTGAGAAGTTGACCTGTAAACAACTTGGAGCGTCTCCTGGCTAGGCGCCAGGGCGAGTCTACCAGAATTGAGAAGTCTATCTGGGCAGAGGCATGAACTCCCAAGCCGAGAACTTCTCTCGTGTCCTACAGACTCTCGCTCTATAAGCCAGTTTAAAAGAAGGGAAATCAAAGGCTTTATCCCTAAAACTCCTCCTGGTGCAAAAACCAGTCGCCTAGCCAACGTAACGCTCTCTAGGAGAGCGAGAGAGCACTAGCTTAACAACAACGGCTTCGAAGTAGCTAGGCCTAGTGTAAGTTCTGACGTTTAGGCGAACGAGGAGCAGCAGTTACAAGATCCGGACGAAGATCCTTAAAAAATCATCATGATTTAATTAAAGTCCATAGGAGGCTAAGCAGCTTAAGGCTCCTCTCCAAATGACAGAGTCCTCAAAGGAATATCAGTAGGAGGGAGAACAGCACTTTCTCAACTACAGGAACCTTGTCCGATAAAAGCTAGGTTATCTCAGTGAGTCTCTCACTGGTGCATAGGTAGCAGACCAGAAGGCAACGTCATGTAACTGCTTGACAGTCTGTGAACTGTCAACAACTGAACTGTCAACCACAACAGGTGCGTGAGGACATACAGCACTGGTGCATTAGTAGCAGACCAGAAGGCAACGTCATGTAACTGCTTGACAGTCTGTGAACTGTCAACAACTGAACTGTCAACCACAACAGGTGCGTGAGGACATACAGTGTTCACTCGAGACTGCTTTGACTGTCTATACTGAGCAGTCAAAACAACTCTAGAATGCGGAGGTTGACGCACAGCGTCAAAACAAAGCAACTTAACTCCACCCTCCTGTTGTTGTGGTAACTCGCGAACGTCAACGGAGGGTTCCGTGCGTCTGTGAACGTCAACGTGCGGCTGGTAGGGTACACTGCGCATGGGTGGTGGAACTCTCACAGCCGGAGTGCGGGAGAAGGTAGCCTCAGCGTCAACTGAACGCACAACCGTGGTTGGTTGTAGGCTAACGGGTGCAGCGTCAACCTTCTCCGCACGATACTCCTGCATTAAAGATGTTAACTGTGTCTGCATGGTCTGCAGCAAAGACCACTTAGGGTCTACAGTAGCAGGTGCGGCAACAGACGGTGTTACTGCCTGTTGCGGTACCGCTTTGCCTCTCTTAGGAGGTGAGCAGTCGTCGGAAGACTGCAGCAAGTCCGAACTGACCCAGTGGCTACAACTGGGCCGTTGGACTTGCGCGGAAGGGACCGACTTGCGCTTAATAAGCTGCGAGACCTTGGTCCATGGTTTCTTACGAGAAACCTCTTCCGCAGACGAGAAATAAATGGGCTCTCTCGTCTTTGTGTGGGTGGGGCGATCTTGGGTAGATACGCCCGAAACCACGGAGGGAAACGTCTGTTCGTTGATCAAGGCCTGACGAACCCATAAGTCGTTCGACATTACTTCTCCCCTGGGCTTGGGAGCTTGCAAGAGGTCCCGGACTAGGTGAACGACAGGCACGAACAGACGAACCCTCGGACGCAACACTGTAACACTTTGCGCATATCACTTTATCACTTCGATTTTCTGTTTTGCACTTATTTCACTGAAATCGAAACTTTTACTGATTTCTACCTGAAACACGCAATTCTACCCTTCATTAAAAGGTAGTACAGTAATTGCGAAAACAGTCGTATAATGCAGCTCATTAATACTAGCAAAAACAGAAAACATATATAAAGATAAAGAATTCAGTGGCTGGGAAAGAGACTAAACACTAGTTCAAATAAACTACGTTTACAAACTCTCACCGCACATAGCCTGGGGACAAGAATAAAACCCTAGAAACGTTTTACCTTCTTCCCCGTACAGCGACTAGGGAGGAGAGTAACACGAGAACAACGTTACCCGCTTGAACGGAACGTTTTTTCTCCTCTCTCTCCCTCCGTCTCTATCTCTCTCTCTCTTTCTCTCTTGATTTCGCACCTGAGAGAAGAGCCCAATTATATATCGTCAAAAAAACATGTTATTTGGCTAAAGGAAAAAAACTGAAAGGTTTTCCAAATAAAGAGTTCCTTTAATTTAGAATTTAAACCATTTAAGTTAAGAAAGAATGAACGAAACGTCAGAATCGATTTACTCTTACTGCAAAGTGAAACCGTGATACACTCTCTCTCTATCGTAACGATAGAGCGCATGTTGAACGTCCTGAACGTCAACAACGGCGTAGTCTAAAAAAACTAAACGTTAGTTCATCTTTGAAAACAGTACGAAGACTATCAAAGAAATTCTTTCATAAAACATTAAATTTAAAAAGTTTTAAATTCCTTAAAGGCTAAATACGATATAACGGGCTCAACGTTGATTAACTTCGGTTCCAAGTTAGGACCGCCTACTATCAGGAAAGGTCGCATATAAACAAAACATAAAAATTTATTTTTATATGTTTATAATAAATGGAAAGTTAATCGAAGAGGCCTAATAAAGGCGGAGAGATATAAAATATATAGATCTATAACGTGTTAAGCAAAATTACTAAAAACCTAAACACACTTCCGTCTAAGGGAAGGGTCGGCCATTTAAAAGTGAAAGAGAGTCCATACTCTCTTTGTCACCATAATTAAATCTATCCAAAACGAGTTCAAGTTTTGAGATGAAGATAAAACCCCTGCATAGCGAAAGCTCAAAACTAGAATAGTGTACTTCACCAAATAGTTGTGAAAACAAATCCAGTTAGTAACAGCGTATTTAGTAGGTCTTGCCAGTGGCACGACAGAGAGAAAATTGGTTCTGTGTTGACATGGAGTACTTGAGTACCTGCTCGACAGATGGCGCAGTTGATGTACACCCCCACCTGTATAGCGATCGCTGGCGTATTTTGTCCTTAGGTTTTTCTGTCGGGCAGCAGAGCTGACAGCTTATATGATCACCGGCTAAGTTTAATATTGAAAATTTTGTCATAGAGAGGTCAGGTTGGTCTCATTCTCTTGGAAAATGTCTGAATTTTCTCAAAAAATTATCAAAAATATGAAAAAAATAATTTTTATAGCATTTTTTTGCAAGGACATACCGGTACGTCCATGGGGGTAAAGGGATGGCTTTTGTGAAACGTACCAGTACGTCCTTTGGGGGTAAAAGGGTTAAGTTATGATGCCTTATGTGGAGAACTTACAATATTTTGTAATTAAGTACTTTACAAATATTGGTCATTCCTGGGAACCAGTGTATGTGTCATACTTGCCCATTGATTGAATATATTACTCTACTGTAGTAGAGTGTTTCATACATTTATTAACAGTTGAATTTTTATGGTAGCTGTCATATTCTCTGAATTACAATATTAGAATAACATGCATTCAATATGTATAGCATAGTAGGAGCCAATAATACTGAGTCTGTATTAAAAAAAGCATTGTACAATCCAGGTAATGTTCTTGTGATTTCAAATGATACTGTAGTGATGAGAAATTTAGTAAAATTAGAAACCAATCACAGCACTAAATTTTGTTGTTGTTATTGGATAGACTGCCACTGATGATATCCAAATCATGTAATACTGAGACGTATATTCAAGAAAATGTTATTTTCATTAGTAAAATAAATTTTTGAATATACTTACCCGATGATCATGTAGCTGTCAACTCCGTTGCCCGACAGAAATCTACGGTCGGGATACGCCAGCGATCGCTATCCAGGTGGGGGTGTACACAACAGCGCCATCTGTGGTCAGGTACTCAAGTACTTCTTGTCAACAAGACCTCAATTTTCTCCTCGGTCCACTGGTTCTTTATGGGGAGGAAGGGCGGGTCCTTTAAATCATGATCATCGGGTAAGTATATTCAAAAATTTATTTTACTAATGAAAATAACATTTTTCAATATTAATCTTACCCGATGATCATGTAGCTGATTCACACCCAGGGTGGTGGGTGGAGACCAGCATACATGTTAACAAAGAAGCTAAGTATCCCGTATTTCATTTTATTAGTTATTCAAAATAACAATATAAAATAAATAAGTTCCTGGTAAGGAAGTCGACTTGAACCATTACTCTGCCTTTATTAAGTACGTCTTCCTTACTGAGCGTAGCGGTCCTCTTAGGATGCTGAACGACTCTTAGGTGCTGAAGTATAAAGGGCTGCAACCCATACTAAAGGACCTCATCACAACCTCTAACCTAGGCGCTTCTCAAGAAAGAATTGACCACCCGCCAAATCAACCAGGATGCGGAAGGCTTCTTAGCCGACCGTACAACCCAAAAACAACAATAAAAAGTATTCAAGAGAAAGGTTAAAAAGGTTATGGGATTATGGGAATGTAGTGGCTGAGCCCTCACCTACTACTGCACTCGCTGCTACGAATGGTCCCAGGGTGTAGCAGTTCTCGTAAAGAGACTGGACATCTTTGAGATAGAATGATGCGAACACTGACTTGCTTCTCCAATAGGTTGCATCCATAACACTGCAGAGAACGGTTCTGTTTGAAGGCCACTGAAGTAGCCACAGCTCTCACTTCATGTGTCCTTACCTTCAGCAAAGCAAGGTCTTCTTCCTTCATATGAGAATGAGCTTCTCTAATCAGAAGCCTGATGTAGTAAGAAACTGCGTTCTTAGACATTGGTAGCGAAGGCTTCTTAACAGCACACCATAAGGCTTCTGATTGTCCTCGTAAGGGTTTAGACCTTTTTAGATAGTACCTAAGAGCTCTGACTGGGCAAAGTACTCTCTCCAGTTCGTTACCCACCAAGTTGGACAGGCTAGGGATCTCGAACGATTTAGGCCAAGGACGTGAAGGAAGCTCGTTTTTAGTCAAAAAACTGAGCTGCAAGGAACATGTAGCCGTTTCCGATGTGAAACCTATGTTCCTGCTGAAGGCGTGGATCTCACTTACTCTTTTAGCTGTTGCTAGGCATACGAGGAAAAGAGTTTTTAATGTGAGGTCCTTAAAAGAGGCTGATTGGAGCGGTTCAAATCTAGATGACATAAGGAACCTTAGGACTACGTCTAGATTCCAGCCTGGAGTGGACAACCGACGTTCCTTTGAGGTCTCAAAAGACCTAAGGAGGTCCTGTAGATCTTTGTTGGTGGAAAGATCCAAGCCTCTGTGGCGGAAAACCGCTGCCAACATACTTCTGTAACCCTTGATCGTAGGAGCTGATAGGGATCTAACGTTCCTTAGATGTAACAGGAAGTCAGCAATCTGGGTTACAGTGGTACTGGTTGAGGAAACTGCATTGGCCTTGCACCAGCTTCGGAAGACTTCCCATTTAGATTGATAGACTCTGAGAGTGGATGTCCTCCTTGCTCTGGCAATCGCTCTGGCTGCCTCCTTCGAAAAGCCTCTAGCTCTTGAGAGTCTTTCGATAGTCTGAAGGCAGTCAGACGAAGAGCGTGGAGGTTTGGGTGTACCTTCTTTACGTGAGGTTGACGCAGAAGGTCCACTCTTAGAGGGAGAGTCCTGGGAACGTCGACCAGCCATTGCAGTACCTCTGTGAACCATTCTCTCGCGGGCCAGAGGGGAGCAACCAACGTCAGCCGTGTCCCTTTGTGAGAGGCGAACTTCTGAAGTACCCTGTTGACAATCTTGAACGGCGGGAATGCATACAGGTCGAGATGGGACCAATCCAGCAGAAAGGCATCCACGTGAACTGCTGCTGGGTCTGGAATCGGAGAACAATACAATGGGAGCCTCTTGGTCATCGAGGTAGCGAACAGATCTATGGTTGGCTGACCCCACAGGGTCCAAAGTCTGCTGCAAACATTCTTGTGAAGGGTCCACTCTGTGGGGATGACCTGACCCTTCCGGCTGAGGCGATCTGCCATGACATTCATATCGCCCTGAATGAACCTCGTTACCAGCGTGAGCCTTCGATCTTTTGACCAAATGAGGAGGTCCCTTGCGATCTCGAACAACTTCCTCGAATGAGTCCCCCCCTGCTTGGAGATGTAAGCCAAGGCTGTGGTGTTGTCGGAGTTCACCTCCACCACCTTGTTCAGCTGGAGGGACTTGAAGTTTATTAAGGCCAGATGAACCGCCAACAACTCCTTGCAATTGATGTGAAGTGTCCTTTGCTCCTGATTCCATGTTCCCGAGCATTCCTGTCCGTCCAATGTCGCACCCCAGCCCGAGTCTGATGCGTCCGAGAAGAGACGGTGGTCGGGGGTCTGAACAGCTAACGAAAGACCTTCCTTGAGAAGAATGCTGTTCTTCCACCACGTTAGAGTAGACCTCATCTCTTCGGAAACAGGAACTGAGACCGTCTCTAGCGTCATGTCCTTTATCCAGTGAGCAGCTAGATGATACTGAAGGGGGCGGAGGTGGAGTCTCCCTAACTCGATGAACATGGCCAGCGATGAAAGTGTCCCTGTTAGACTCATCCACTGCCTGACTGAGCATCGGTTCCTTCTCAGCATGCTCAGGATGCACTCTAGGGCTTGGTTGATCCTTGGGGCCGACGGAAAAGCCCGAAAAGCTCGACTCTGAATCTCCATACCCAGGTAAACAATGGTCTGGGATGGGACGAGCTGGGACTTCTCTAAATTGACCAGGAGGCCCAGTTCCTTGGTCAGATCCATAGTCCATCTGAGATTCTCCAGACAGCGACGACTTGTGGGAGCTCTTAAAAGCCAGTCGTCTAAATAGAGGGAGGCTCTGATGTCTGCCAAGTGAAGGAATTTCGCAATATTCCTCATCAGTCTCGTAAACACAAGAGGTGCCGTGCTTAGGCCAAAGCACAGGGCTTGGAACTGGTACACAACCTTTCCAAAGACAAATCTTAGGAAAGGTTGGGAGTCTGGATGGATGGGGACGTGAAAGTATGCGTCTTTCAGGTCTAACGAGACCATCCAGTCCTCCTGCCTGACCGCTGCTAGGACCGACTTCGTCGTCTCCATCGTGAACGTCTGCTTGGTGACATAAGCATTGAGAGAACTGACGTCCAGCACCGGTCTCCAACCTCCTGTCTTCTTGGCTACAAGGAAGAGACGGTTGTAAAAGCCCGGGGATTGATGATCCCGGACTATGACCACTGCTTCCTTTTGTAGCAAGAGCGACACCTCTTGTTGCAACGCTAGCCTCTTGTCCTTCTCCTTGTAGTTGGGAGAGAGGTTGATGGGAGATGTAGTTAGAGGGGGATTGAGGCAGAACGGAATTCTGTATCCCTCCCTTAGCCACTTCACAGACTGAGCGTCTGCACCTCTGCTCTCCCAAGCTTGCCAGAAGGTCTTGAGTCTGGCTCCTACTGCTGTCTGGAGAGGAAGGCAGTCAAAACTTGCCTTTTGCGGACTTGGAACCCTTCTTGGACTTGCCACGGTGACTGTCTGCACGGGTACCTCCTCTGCTGGAGGTTCTGCCACGAAAGGGCGGGATGAACCTAGAAGCAGGTGTATCAGCTGCTAAAGGGCGGAAGGGTCTAGGCACGGAAGGTAAGGTTTTAGCCTTACGTGCAGAAGAAGCCATGAGGTCATGCGTATCCTTCTGGATAAGAGAGGCAGCCATCCCCTTAATCAACTCCTCCGGAAACAGACACTTGGAGAGAGGAGCAAACAGCAACTCTGACTTCTGGCAAGGAGTGATACCAGCAGATAAGAAGGAGCACAGATGTTCTCTCTTCTTGAGGACCCCTGAAACATATGAAGCCGCAAGTTCACCAGACCCATCCCGTATTGCCTTGTCCATGCTGGACATGATCAGCATGGCCGAGTCCTTGTCAGAAGGGGAAGTCTTCCTGCTTAAGGCTCCCAAACACCAATCGAGGAAGTTGAATATCTCGAAGGCACGAAAGACTCCCTTCAACAAATGATCAAGATCGGAAAAGGACCAGCAGATCTTCGAACGTCTCATAGCCAACCTGCGGGGAGAGTCAACCAGACTTGAGAAGTCGGCCTGGGCAGAGGCAGGAACCCCCAAGCCAGGTTCCTCTCCCGTGGCATACCAGACGCTCGACTTAGAAGCCAGCTTGGGAGGAGGAAACACAAAAGAGGTCCTTCCCAGTTGCTTCTTGGAATGCAACCAGTCCCCCATAACCCTCAAAGCTCTCCTTGATGATCTGGCGAGAACAAGCTTGGTGAAGGCAGGCGCAGCAGACTGCATGCCCAGAGCAAACTCGGAGGGAGGAGAACGAGGGGTTGCAGACACAAAGTGTTCAGGATACAATTCTCTGAACAAAGCAAGGACTTTGCGAAAGTCTAAGGAGGGTGGCGAAGACTTGGGTCCTTCAACATCAGAGTGAGGATCATCCAGATGAGCAGCTTCATCCACCGATACATCCTCATCCGAAAGTTGAGTTGTGAGTGGCAAAGGCAGAGCAGCAAGCTGAGCGGCTGAATCCTGCAGAACGGGTGCATGCGTACCTGCGGATCCATCATCATGCCTCTGCTGGACAGACTGTGAGCTGGCAACAACAAAAGCAGAGGGCCGGTGTGTGGGAGGGTCTGCGGTGGGCTGAGGAGCATGCGGTATGGTATGCAGAGCATGAGGTAAGGCATGCGGCTCATGCTGCATGGTATGCGGCTCATGCTGCATGGAATGCGGAGCATGCTGTAAGGTCTGCAGAGCATGCTGCATGGGCTGAGGAGAATGCCGCATAGTGCTGGAACCCGGCAACTCCTGATGCGGCAGCTCACGCATGTTAGCAGATGGTGCAGCAAGAACATGCGTCTGGCAGTGAGGACTGCGCATCGGTGGAGGAGCTCTCACAGGTGGGGTGTGGGAGCAGGCAGCCGCAGTATCTGCTGAGCGCACAACCTCTGCGGGTTGTAGGTTAACAGGAGAGGTGTTAACCTTCTCGGCATGATACTCCTGCATAAAAGCCGCAAGCTGAGACTGCATAGTCTGCAGCATGGACCACTTAGGGTCTACTGTGGTTGGAGCAACAACAGACGGAGCAGAGGCCTGTTGAGGGACCACTCTACCTCTCTTGGGAGGTGTGCAGTCATCAGATGACTGCGGCGAGTCCGAACTGACCCAGTGGCTACACCTGGGCCGTTGGACTAGCTCGGAAGGGACCTTACGTTTGAGCGGTCGTGAGACCTTGGTCCACCGTTTCCTCCTGGAAACCTCTTCCACAGACGAGGAATGTAAGGGCTCATTCGTCTGGGAGTGGAAGGGACGATCCTTAGCAGATGCGTCCGCAACCACTGAGGATACATCCGTGCGCCGATCAAGGCCTGCCGAACCCTTTGGTCCTTCGACATTGCTTCTCCCCTGGGCTTGGGAGCTTGCAAGAGGTCCCGGACTGGGAGGACGACTGGCACGCACAGATGTACCCTCATGCGCAACACTGACACTGACACTATGCACAGCACTAGCACTAACACTTCCCACTGCACTCTTCGCTTTCAGCTCTCTGACATCTGCCAAGAGCTGATTGCGGTCACTAACCAACGACTCCACCTTATCACCGAGAGCCTGAATGGCACGCAACATATCAGCCATTGCAGGCTGAGCACTCGTAGCAGGTTCGGGAGTCACCACCACAGGGGAAGGAAAAGGTTGAGGGGCATGGGGAGAGGAAAAATCCACAGAGCGAGAAGAACTCCTCCTATCTCTCTCCTTCTCTAACCTACGTGTATATCTGAGGAATTCATTAAAATCGAATTCCGAAAGCCCAGCACATTCCCCACATCGATCTTCCAATTGACAGGATTTTCCCCTACAATTGGAACATACGGTGTGAGGATCTACAGAGGCCTTCGGAAGACGCCTATTACAAGTCCTAACACTACACTGCCTGTATTTAGGAACTTGGGAATGGTCAGACATCTTGAATTTAGAGGTAGTCAAGGGGGAATTCCAAAATAAAGCAAAGATCGTTAACCAATGAATCAAATTAATTCCAAAAGCTTGCTAAGCTAAGGATAAAGCTTCCTGAACAGCGAAGGCTAAATTTCAGAGCAAATACATCACCAAAACGTGAACAAAAGACTCCAAAATCAACAGCGTATCCATGTAGGTCTTGCCGGCGGCACGACAGAGGAAAAATTGAGGTCTTGTTGACAAGAAGTACTTGAGTACCTGACCACAGATGGCGCTGTTGTGTACACCCCCACCTGGATAGCGATCGCTGGCGTATCCCGACCGTAGATTTCTGTCGGGCAACGGAGTTGACAGCTACATGATCATCGGGTAAGATTAATATTGAAAAATCATTGTATAATCCAGGAAATATTCATGTGATTTCAGATGATATTGTTGTAATGATAAGAAACCAATCACAGCACACAGTATCACTTTTGGGTATTGATAATGGTATAAAAAGTTTTGACTTAGGAAAAAACTATTTTTAGGAGGTGCTGTGTGGTCTCCAAGAACTTTCATGTAAAAGACCAGAACAGGGAATCCAATATGACAAGAAAGTACCAAAGAATTAGTTTCGTCCCTACTCTTATACCTGTGTATCAAAGTGCACAGCACAGACATAGTGAGTACTGTATAAGGAAGACCTACGGATTCAGGCTCTATAGAATCCATCACAGTACCCTTCATGCTGAAATACATTGGAAACATGCTGAAACATTACTGGCACTGAAGCTGAAGTTATCTGGTGGCTAGTATGCACTTGACTACCATCTTTTATATTCAGTGTAAGGCTTCTATTTCTCTCTTCCGTATGCAAGACCATACAGGACCACCCCAAAGATAGGTTTTTCCCTTGGCAAAACCCCTTTTTTTTTGGGGGGGGGGTGGCAGTTAATGTGTTGTGTGGTATGCAGGAATTATATACCATAGAAATATTGAAGTAGATTCCTGTACATGACGGGCACTCATCTCTAACCAATCAAACTATTACTGTAGTTCGTGCAGTACCTAGTGAGCATGAGATAAAAAGTTGAAACTCCCCTTATAGGAGATCCCTTTGTGGGGGAGCTAGAAAGGCTTTGCAATTTTTCTCGGAAAGGTTAAGCTTCCTATATATTGTGTAAAATATGTAATTTATACACATGCTAAACTAATAAGTGTTGTACTCGCACACACACGCACATGTATACGTGTTCCAACATCTTAGCTGACTTCTCTCTCGTATCCCTTTCCATAACACTTCATATAGAAAGGGTTTGCTATTTTTTCATAAAGGTTTAGATTTCACAGTACTAATAGCAATATTTTTGGTTTGAGGATAATGTAGTGTTGCATAAAAACTCCAATACAGTAAATATATGACATGGTAACATTTGTAAGAAGTGAAGAGGAGATGATATAATAAACCTAAACCCTTGTCAAACTGACTTGAAAGTACTGGTAAGTTTGAATGTAATTGGTCCGTATGGCAAAAAATTTAAATAATTCCCAGCTACGCAAGTCCAAAACTAACCACAACTTATATTCTAGAAACAATATTAACAACTGAGTTAGTACTTGAATGAAGTAAAGAAAAATATCAACTATTTAAACCTAATTTTCTCCATACCATCAGGAAATAAAAACACTTAGTGACTTCATACGATGAAGGACAAAAACTCATCGTAAACAACACCCGGCTATGAAAACATTTGGTATATTTTTTTACGTTACCCTCGCTAAGAACAACAAACAACAAAATCGGAAGTTAACCAACTGTACTGAACGTAAAGGTTGACTGTACTGGATAATCTTTTGGGAATGCCAGACCAAACATGCAGAAAGGAAAGTTGTGTGTTTCATGACAAATTCAAAGAATGGTAGTCAAGTGCATACTAGCAACCAAGTAGCCTTGGCGATGTGTCATCGTGCTATTGATGTATGCCAGCATAAGAGGTTCTGAGATTGATTCAATAGAGCCTGACTCCATAGGTCTTCATTATACTTATCAAGTCTTTACTGTGCACATTGATACTGTATACTGACCCTGGAGCAGGAAGGACAATATTTCTTCATATTCTTTTGTGTATTGCATTCCCTGTTGTAGCATTTTATAGGTTATTTCTTAGATATCACAGAGCACATTAACCCCAAAGAATGCATAAAGCATACTCTATTAAAGTGTTCATTTTATAAATCACTGCTTAAATGGCACTTCTAATGTAAATTTAAATACAGCCTGTACAACTAATGGAAAATAAGAAATTGACTATAACCTACAGTATTGTAAATAACCATTTTGTCATGGGAAGTCAAAATTTAATATATCTGGAAAGCTGAAGATGCTAAATCCTTATAATTTATGTAAATATAATTACTTTCAAGTATATATACCACATTTGAGAGTTCACTAGAGCAATCAGCTAAATGAATGTATGAAGTTCGTGGTCAATGTGCTCAGCAATAACCCTGAAAGAAAGAAAAATAATTGTAATGAGATTTTAAATTGGCAAAATGATTCAACAGTAGAACCCTTTATGAATTAGTTTAATCATTCTACAATTAAAATAAGTACTGTATATAAATTGCAGAAAAACAAATTTTTCATATGTTGTAACACTTATGTGTTACAACTTATGAAACAACAAATAAGGGATTTTGACGAAGGAAAAATCTATTTCTGGGGAGAGACCTGTGACGCCCGGTGAAAAGTCCTTCTTTCTACCTTTTCTGATATAAATCTTCCAAATATACCAGAGAAAAATAAAAGCTTGGAATGCAGAGGTTACTACCCTCGCGCAAGCACCTCGTGAGTGTTGTGTATACATCAGGGGCGTGTGAAAACCACTATTCACAGGCTGTCTTCCAATTAGATATCTCCTTCATCAAAGGGAAGGGCCGTAACAAAGACCCCAGAAACCACACTTGTACCACACCCCGTCACCCACACGAACGCCTTCTAGGTCATCCTTCTGCAAGAACATATGGCTTGGCAAGGAAAGGGTGCGTCCGTACAAAAATAACCGGGAAGGGTTTCACCGGGCGTCACAGGTCTCTCCCCAGAAATAGATTTTTCCTTCGTCAAAATCCCTTTTCTGGGTCGACCTGTGACGACCGGTGAAAATGTACCAGAGAATGCCTTCCAAGCCCAATAAAGTAATAACATAATGAGGAGAATACAATCACCATGTACGACAATAATATAATATAATAATGTAAGAAACGTCCAATTACCAACTAGCCAAATGACATAGGGAACGTAAGGCTAAATGACTATGACGACAAGGAATCAACTGAGTGTCGAATCGCAAAAGGCATCAAACCTTACATGTCTAAGCATATCTAAACATTAATGGAACGGTAACTACAATAACAGTTAAACCATAGGAATTAAACATGGCAAATATCATAGGGCTAACGAACTACCCAGGAGAGTGGCGACGTAGTGTGAGTGGCGGGTAGGAGGGAGAAGAGAAGAGATGGAAGAAAGGAAGAAGTAGAGATTAATGGGGAAGGATAAGGCTCCCCGCTGCCATCGTCGGGTATTTAAAGGCCTGTAAGATCTTTAGATAGTGGCGTTTGACAACCATAGGGGATTTCCAACCCGTATAATTTTTAAAATCATCAAAGTCCCTGTTCTGGAAGTAATTGATGGAGGTATCTACTGTCCGTATATCATGATCCTGGGGAAATGATTCTGGATTAGTATGTTTAAAGAAGTAGAGGATTTGTTGCCTGATACCGTGAATGGAAATAGTACCTCCTTGTTCCCTGATAACCAAGGGGCCAGACGAGCGGGTGGCAGTTCTAGCTAAAAAGGCCTTGAGAGTAGTGACTGGTCACAGAGAAAAAATCCTGAGGAAGAAGAATAATCTTCCGAGGGGAGCACCTATTTTGCGGATCCTCATTTTTTAGCTAGGAAAGCATTGTCTGGAGAAAGGAGTACTTCGCCTGAAGGGAGGAAATCTATGTTTTCCGGGTTCGTGAGAGAGCTGCTAGTTCTGATATTCCATCACCTGAGGCCAAAGCCATTAGAAATAAAGTCTTCCTAAGAAGAGTGATATAAGAGCAGGATTCATTGTCCGTGTCCGGCGCAAGTTTTGAGGACACCGTTCAGAGACCAGAGTCCTTTTGTGGCCGAACCGAAGGTCGAAGCCTAGCACATGTTTTTGGAATAGATGAGAAATAGGAATCAGCTAGGTTAATGTTAAACCCAACAAGGAAGATCTTCTTCAAAGCTGACTTGATGGTGGTTAAAGCGCTAACTGTTAGGCCTTTGCCAAATAGGAACCTCAAGAAAGAGATGGCTTTATTCGGAGACATACGAGTATGGTCTGAACTCTTAGGGAATCTGCTAGTTGTTAATGGCCGAATCATATTGGCAAATTGTCGAGTCCCTTTTGTCTGATTCGATGAAGAGATCGTTTTCCGGTTCAATGTTCGCGTCTCTACGAGCTGCAAACTTCCTGTAGTCCACAAAGTTAGAGTTTTGGCTATCCTTGAGTAATCTGACACTGTCTGAGTTTGGATTACTTGGGTCAGTTTTGGGAACGGGATCCGGAAGGGACGGAGTTTCAACTCGAGGAGGAGAGGAAACCAACTGTTCTTGGCCAGTGAGGTGGTACTAAAGCCACTGCCCCCCGGAAGGAGCGTAGTTTGTGTAAAAGTCTCATTAGAAGATTCACTGGGGGAAATAGGTAAATCTTCTTCTAATGGTTCCTGAGTATCCACCGGAATGAAATTATGTCTAGAGACCATTCTGACTCCAGTGGTTTCGTCCTGGCTAGTGAGTCCGCTCTCACATTCTGGACTCCCGCTAGGTGAGTTACTGACAGGAACCAGTTCTTCTCTGTTGCCCAGGCGAAGATAGTGACCAGGATCCGATTCAGGTTGGGTGACTTGGATCCTCCCCTGTTGACACTGTACTACGTCTATGCTGTCTGACACTACTCTGATGTGGATCGACCTCGGAGGAGAGTCTCTCTTCAGGGTCAAGAACACTGCCATGGCTTCGAGAACATTGATATGGGACTGTTTCATGGCGGGTGACCAAGAGCCCTGAAACATCTGATGTTCGGAGTAATCCCCCCATCCACTTAGAGGCGCGGCTGTATGGAATGTCACTTGTGGAGGTGGGAATTGTAGAGAAATTGATTTGGAAAGGTTCTTCGGTTTGGACCATGGGCGTAGTCTCATTTTCAAGACAGAGGGGATCTTCGAGACCTTGTCTCTTAAAGGTACTGTAGCTCTCTTTCTCCAAACTCAATTGATGTCTTTGAGTTTGGCTTTTAATAGGAGATCTGTTACTGAAGCGAATTGGAGAAGGCCGATGATACTTTCTAAGGTTCTTCTGGACACCTGTTTGTGTTTGAGAAAATCTTGATCTTGGAAGCTATTCCTCTTACCTTTTTGGAAGGGAGAGACAACGTGTGCTTCGAAAGGTCCCACTGAATGTCTAACCATTCTAAGTGGCCTGATGGTTGCTGGCGAGACTTTTGGAGATTGACCCAAAATCACAGGTTGTCGAGAAATCGAAGTACTTCCTTCGTAGCTCTGTTGCCTTCTATGGCCGACCGGGCCCAAATGAGCCAACCGTCCAGATAAGCAATGATCTGAATCTCTTGGTTCCTGAGTTGTTCTAACACTGTCTCTCCCAGTTTCGTGAATATCCTGGGATCAATGTTGAGGCCGAAGGGCATGTCTTGAGCGCAAAGGCTTTCCTGCCTAGGCGGAAACCCAGATAAGAAGAGAAGTTTCGAACTATAGGCACATGATAATAGTCGTCGGTAAGATCGACAGAGGTGGTGACGGCCCCACGGGGAAGTAAGGTCCGTACCTGAGAGATAGTCAACATCCGGAACTTGTCGCAGAGAATGTAAGAGTTTAGCTTTGACAAGTCCCGGTCCACTCTCAATGCCGACAAGCCTTTCTTCGGAATTGTGAACAGGCGGCCTTGGAACTTCGGTGATCGGTCCCGTTTGATTGCTTTCTTCTTGAGTAACTCTGTGGTGTACTCTTTCAGGATGGGAGTGGATTTCTGGGAGAAGGTCACTGGTGGAGGATGAGGACCTTGTGGCCATTTCCACCTCAAACCTTTAGAGATTATGCTATGAGCCCACGGACCGAAGGTCCAATGGTCTCGAAAGTGGTAAAGTCTCTCCCCTACCGGGACCACCTCGTTGTGAGGGAGTGAATCTAGGTCCTTTCCTTCCCCGAGCCCCCTTTTTCCTAGGTCCGCCTCGATGGCGGAACTGTCTTCTACTCCTGTAGCTTCCTCTCTGGTGTCCACGAAAGGAACCTGAGGGTTCGGAGCTAGGGCTGTATGCAGGCGAGGACATCCAAACAGGGTTGGGCTGTGTACCTGGGGAATCAGTGAGGTAGACCACCTGATGAGGGGGATTCGGATGCATAGTCGTTGAATCAGAGGAAGAGTGTGATGACGAGTGGGTAACTGACTATTGATGGCAGTGACCCCGGTTCGTTTTGTAGAGGGTAACACTCTGCTTCTTCTTGAAGAAAGCTTGCTTTTGGTCTTCGACCTTCTTTTTGGCAGTGAGGCCCAGCCTCACCTGCAATTTTGGTTTGCTCTCGTATCATCTTGTAGAACCTTGTTCACCTCCTCCTGAGGGAAGAGGGTTTTACCCCATCAGGAGGAAGCTATGAGCTTGCTCGGTTCATGTCTGATAGAGGCCTCAGACAGAACGTATTTCCTACAACTAACCCGAGCAGACCACAAAGCGTGTAGGTCGAATTGGTAGGACAGAGATTGGTTCTTCGTGAATATCCGAAACAAAGTCTCAGTGGGATAAATCGAGGCTAGGGGCTCCCCGAGGTGGGGTCCATCTCTTTAAGAGCCGGCATGGCCGAACCTCCTTTGTCAGCTTGAATAGTAAGACCTGTCAATTTATCCGTAATAGGCAAGGTAATAATGAGAGCAGTTGTAGATATGGCGTAGGCCCCATTGTGTGGGGTGAGCTTGGAATTAGCGTACCCCAGACCGACAACATCCTGGTCCAGACAGATTGGGCCTGCTCTTTAGGAAATATTACCGTTACCTTCGGTACCTTGTCTAACCTAACCAAGGCATGCTCTTTCAATCGAACGAATCCGTTGAATGGGAATTCTAGTCCCTGAGAGTAAATTCTAGGTCCTCCAGAGGGCGGACGTCTATGCCATCCAGAGTTATGGTACCATCTATATATGGGACATGTAAGGCAAATTTCTATTGTGTTGTTTTTATCGAAGGAGGTTACTTCGATGCGTCTGGGGCTGTAGGGGGAGACATCCGAGTTCCTGAACGGATCCGATTCGCCACCATATCTTTGAGCTCCGTCATAGCTCCTTGGATTGCCCTAGAATGTGTTGTATCTGCTCTTTAACCCTACCCCTGACTTTTAGCAGTCACGGTTTTATGCAAGGTAATATGAACATCAGGATCCTTTGAGGGTCCTAGGTCAGTGACGCAGATAATGGCAAAGCTGAAGGCTCAAAACTCATCACCACCTACCTGCCCGTCCATGGGGTCGACGTCCAACCCTAGAGAGGACACTCCGAGGAGATAGGGTCCTCCAGATGGAGCATTCCTTCCAAATCTTGATACCCAAGGGCAGAGAGCCGCTCTTGCAGGCCGGAGAGATTCATCATCATCCTGAAAGAAGTGAGGGGATTAGTGATGAAGGAGAAGACCGTTCTCCTCAATAAGCAATGTATTCATAAATCCAGAACAAATTAAATCATCGCCAAAGGATACCAAAAAGAAACAAATTAGAACCAACTTACATCATCGGTCAGGAGTAGGAAGGACAGCTCGTAGCAGAGTGTGCATGACTCCGGGAACCATACCATTTAGGCGGACCTTCTGTAAAAGAAAGGAGACATAAGTCTGGATGTTCCTTGAAACTCTGGTTAGTGATCCTATTCACAGGCTGGGATCAACCAAATATCTATAAATAATAATATATGTGTATGTATATATTTGTACGTGTATATAATACATATGTCTATATTTATGCATATATTTAATTATAAATATGTATATATATGGATAAATATCCATACAACATCGTGTTCAAATAGAAATAAATTTCTACTCAGTACTTGGGATCGAACGCTAGCCCCTTCTAATGAAAAGCCAGGTCGAAACCAACCATGCCATGAGAGGCTATTTACTGTTCCTTGAGACTCTGGTCAGTGAACAGATGAATCAATAGAAATAATTAACATTAACTATGTGTGACTAATATGATTTTCAAAATTGTTAGCTAGAGCTACAAACTAATATACTAATATCCAGTAACCACGTAACATGTAACTATAAACCTCATCGGTAAAATAATGTTAACCCCGGTTCTGAACGTCTAAGTGATCTCTGTTGCCACCGGAGATCCGGTGACAAAGGTCCGTCATAGTGAAAACGTGAACATCAGAGGTAAGATAATATTAACCTCAATGCTGAACGTCTGTGTGATATCCGGTTAAGCAAGAGATTCGATGAAAAAGGACCGTAATAATGAAATTGTGATTATTCATGAAAAAAGGGTTCGTACCCTGGTTCTGATCGTCTGATTGATCTCTGTTTGTACCGGAGATCCGGTGACAAAGGTCCGTCATCGTGAAATCGTGAACCTCAGCGGTAAGATAATATTAACCTCAATGCTGAACGTCTTTGTTATCTCCAGTGAAGCCGGAAATTCGATGAAAAAAGGACCGTAATAATGTAATTGTGATTAATCATGACAAAGGTTCATGTGCAAAAGGCCTCAGCCGGAGTCTGAGTGCCGGATTTCACCGTTGCACTCCAAATATCTGACTAGTTCTCACCCAATGAGTATCCATTATAGCGGAGTATAACTCAAGGCGGAGCTACGGGTGTCGGCATAAAGCGATCCCAAAATAATGACTCATACACTAACGGAACCTATTAATAGTGCTAGCTATATTAACAGTAACCACATCAATAAAACGTGAATATCATCAACATAATATCATCAACCCGGAGAAGAAGAGGAGGCAGGAATAACTCGTGATCGTATAAAACGGAAAACTGGAAATCCACCTCCCCTACTCGAGCTTAACAAAGAAAACGAGAGAAAGGGTAACTCGTAACTGTAGTAACAGAAAACGAGCACTCTATGCTCACGCTCTCATGGTTACATAATAAAGAACCAAAATCACACAATAATATGATAAGAATAATGATAAAAATTGTAATAACCAAGAACGAAGAATAACGACAACGTAACAAATAAACATAAAGATATAGTCTAAAACAAGCACCTTCCTGAGGCGTGTACAAAACTATAACAAAGACTAGATCGATATTCTTCGTTGGTCCAAATTGGACTTGCTAGCCAATAATTACCATAGTAAAAACAATAATAAATAATGATAATAAAATTGGTCATAAAACGTAAGTGATATAACCTAGATGACAGAGTACCAGATGGGCAATATTAACTTGAAAAACTACCGAAGCGAACAAAACCAAAACGGCTGCTGATACCGAGGCAGGCCAACCGCTTCCCAAACTAAAATCCACATTACTGTAAAAAGAACAAATGCCCGGTACTGAAATAAACTGTCAAAACAAACTATGGTACTTAACATTGGTAAAGGTGAAGTAGCAGCGTCAGTCATGTTGAATTAACGACAATCACTTGCGAAAAACACCGAACCAAACAATTTACGACTTAGCGGGCAAGTCCAAAACAGAAGGATGACCTAGAAGGCGTTCGTGTGGGTGACGGGGCGTGGTACAAGTGTGGTTTCTGGGGTCTTTGTTATGGCCCTTCCCTTTGATGAAGGATATATCTAATTGGAAGACAACCTGTGAATAGTGGTTTTCACACGCCCCTGATGTATACACGACACTCACGAGGTGCTCGCGTGAGGGTAATAACCTCTGCATTCCATGCTTTTATTTTTCTCTGGTATATTTGGAAGATTTATATCAGAAAAGGTAGAAAGAAGGACTTTTCACCGGCCGTCACAGGTCGACCCAGAAAAAGGAGTTTTGATGAAGGAAAGACTTATTTTTGGGGAGGTGCTGCGTGGTGTCCAAGGACTTTCCTGTTAAAGACTAGAACAGGGAATACAACACGACATAAATACCAAAGAAATACAATCGGCCCTCCATTTAGATAACAGAGACAGGCGCAAAGGTCGAGAATCTGCAAATGCTTGCTGCCCTAAGGTGGGTCAACTCTTAACTTACCAACTCACTGACCATTTTCTACCTGCTGTTGACATAACACACTAGGTAACCCACTACACTGCACTACATAGATTCCACAAGGTTTCTATCACACTATTGTAGTTCATACTGCTTTTCAGAGGTAATTGGTGAGCCTGCCTTATGGTTTTTGGGTAAGAAGATTAATAAACAGTCTTGATATAGCAAGAAATAATTCTTCCATTTCAGATATCACCAACCCCTCCATATCTTTTTGTAGATATTTTATTTGTATTAAAAAGAACATGACTGAATTAGAAGCCAGGTCTCTTTATGGAACATGTGGAAGGACATAGGGAATTGACTTTTGTATATACTGATGGCTCTAAATCTGATGCTGGCGTTAGATTTGGAGTATATAATAGTCCTTTTAACTGTAGAGGTGCACTTCCTCTAATATCTTTCAAATTTACTGCCGAAAACTGTGGCATACTAACCGCTATTGAGAAAATATCGTTAAAAGAGGAGGGCAATTTTACCACTTTTAGTGATGCAAGAAGTGTCCTACAATTTTAAGTGGATTTTAATTCCAGTAACCCTTTAGATTTAAGATTTTACAGTGGCTTCTAATTATTAGCCTGAAAGGTATAACAGTTCGATTTTGCTAGGTTCCGGCACGTGTAGGTGTCTGGAAATGAGGAGGCAGATTCACTGGCAAAGAATGCTGCAGCCAAGTGCTACCAAGGAGGTATTGCATTCCCTTTAATGATTTTTTTTACCTACTATTAAGAATTTTATTTATAATAATTAGCAAAAGCATTGGTATAGTTTAGGTGAAACAACTGTTTGATACCCTTGACAGTAAGGCATTTGTTAACTGAATGCCCCACTTATAGCACAGAATGAAATTTATACAGTATCTGTTTGAGGCTCGACGTGAGGATGGTAGGTGCATCCTTGCCAAGATTCTTGGACATGTGTTGTACAATGCTAGCGGCAATTTTAGATTTATTATGAACCCGGTCTTATGAATGCTATTTAACTTTTATAATGACATTTTTTCTTTTATGTTTTTAAGGGGATCATCCGCCATGGTGTTTTGACATACCAACTTTCAGAAATCGAAAATAGTTTTATTGCTTCTATGTACTGTATGCAGAAATATATCGTACATGCTCTCCAGAAGTTTCAGCCAATTATTTTTACAAATCATGAAGATGTAGTGGTCTTTAAATGATGACGTCATCCTTACTGTATCGTCTGCATGACTGAGTTTGACAGAATCGTCTGTGTGTGTTTATTTTTGCATATATATAGCGATTTTTTCACTTATGTTTCGAAATCCCGTACGTCTGGCAGAAATGGAAGGCACTGGTAGAGGGTAGGTGAACGAAAACTACGAGCTACGAGAACAGCAGCCAGAGTTTCCAAAGACGTATAGAAGTTATAATGCATGTGTATGTTTACTTGCAGTTTTTATGTACATTGTGTTTTCACAACGTCCTCGGGAACTTTATAGCAAGGCCAATGTTACCTAAGGACATAGAAAGAACAAAAAGTAAGCAGAGAGCAAGAAAAAATTACAAAGAAGAGAGGGAAACCTGAATAAGAGTACAAGGCTGAAACATGCTAACTAAAATTCTGGCAACAATGAGAGGCCGCCGGCAACTCTTGACACCCTTACACCAAGTGTGACAGTAAACTTAGGATTTAAATACCTTGTTTAGGGTGCGTTCATGTAGGAATAAACAATAAAAGTATAAAGTAAGGTTGTCATAATAATGTTATCTTGATTTCTTTAAGAAAAGAGGCGAAAATTTGTTGCAAATCTTTGGGAGCTCATAACTCAAAAACACTTATTCACACTTGGGTACGTTTTTATCTCACTTATTTATTGTTCGATGTTAAAGAGAAAGATATCATTGAAAAGAGGAATGAAAATTCCACAATTTTGTGTACCAGAATTTCGATTTTAACTTTTCTCTTTTCTCCATGATGAATATTTTACGTCTAGACAAAGAACATTAAGAAAAAACTCTTAAAAGAAGAAGGAAAATAAAAAATCTATCACTCAGAATTATTCGATTCATAAAGATGTTTTGAATGGTATGATTTTCAAAATAATTGGTGTCATATGAGTAGAGACATGTACCTAAAAAAAAAATTTTAAATCTTGATTTTTGTTAATATATCAAAAAATTTTTGATCAAATGACCTGAAATTTTTATATGATGAAGGTATCGTGTATGTCTAAAACATATATAGAAATTGTGTATTTTGAATAATTAGGAAAAAAAATTTCATGGCATGGCGGACAGTCCCCGTAAGTGAATATTCTTTTATTCTTTACTTTCAAGAAACTATATCGGTGTCAGTGACATTCGATGTCAGGATGCCAGTAAACCTCAAATGATTCATGCATTCAGGAGTCAACGAATGCTATTTGATACTTGTGAAGCTGGTGAGCGCTGACAAACAGTGAGCAGAGCATTGAATCGTGCTTGTAAGGCTAAAGACAGGTATTGTAAGTGTGCACTACCAAAGTAGCACTCACTTGTAGGAACTGTCCTCTGTGCGCTACCGAAGTAGCGTGCATTTGAGGCAACAGTAAACTGTAGCTCTTTGTGCTACCAAAGTAGGGTGCACTAGAGGAGACAGCAAAATGAAACTCTGTCCGTTACCGGAGTAGCACGCGCTAGTGTGTTGGCTAGTAGGATCTCACAAACCTGCCATGGGTACTAAATTGAGCAACCTGGGTTACTCGCCAAAATTTGTCAGGCAGAAGAGCTTGCCCACCCACTTTGATAGAGCTCAGTGGATGGGTGTGCAACACTGCACATGACTCCTTTGCAAAACTAAGGTCTTTGCAAAGTAGTCATGCTCCACCTACCCTCCCAAAGGGGATCAGTGAGTAGCCTTATGTCATTCCTTCGGAAGGGGACGTGAAGACCAGCCGTTTCTCCCTCGTAATATATTGAAACATGAGGCACAGGTCTCAAAGCACTTGGCCTCTGTTGTGCCCCATGAGTCAGGATGTAGTTAATAACTCCGAAGTCTTATAGCTTACAATAAGTTTCTTCCTCATGAGAGGTGGAAACCATGAGGCACAGGTCCCAAAGGACCTAGCTCAGAAAGCTCTAAGAGCTTTGTTTTACCAAAAGGCATGATGTTGGCAATAACACCAAAGAGTTAAAGCCTATGAGACTCGTCGATGGGAGAGGCGGCAGCCACAAGCGGCTGGCAATCACCACCATCTGCGATAAAGACCCAGGAGGGAAGTTGCAACAAGACACGTTTTGTACCCTGAAAGTAGGGGGTTAATGAGTACGAACTGCAAGCAGTCCCCTAACTCCATCGCTAAGCTCCAAAGAGCAAGGGGAGCCTGGGTAGGGCATGGATGAATCCAATTACTGCCAAGAGAAATCCCCAAAAGGGGGAAACCACACAGGTGAAGGCTGTCTCTCCTACAGAGGGGAAAGGCGACTAGCCTCTATTGCCGCTATTGGCATTCTTCCCACAAGCAGGAAGATAGCTAGACAGTCGCTGGTGAATGGACTCTCCCTTGGAAGGGGAAGTCGTTCAACACCTGGTGGAGGTTAACTCTCCCTTGGAATGGAAAATTATGTAACACCTGGCCACCCCGGGCAATACAGTACTCTTTGCTTCCTGTCAATGAGCTGAGCTCGAGTTGAAGGTTGACATCAAGCGTTGCCTGTAAAACATAGCCGAAGCTCGTTTTTGGGTTCACCCCGAAGGGGTTACCCAACAAGTCAATCAGAGTTCTTCTCAGCAACTACCTACGCCCGCCCGCCGAAGCAGAGCGAACATCAGGGCGAACAGAAGCTGAGGCCAAAGATTTCTTGTTACCTTGCCTTGTACGGGGAACACATGAGCCCAGGGAAGGCAGCTCTAAAAGAAAAAGGACTTTTTATTAAGTTTTAGGACAGTTGCTTCAAATCATTAATCAGTTAAAAGGTTTTGGCAAGAGAGAAAGACTTATGTCTTTACTCTATCGAGCCGAAATAAAAAGTGACATTTAGTCGCTAGTATTGAGTGAGCGGTGGGCTAGCCTACCCCGCTCCTCCTCTCCGCTAACTAGCGGAAGGTAGTTACAACTTGTAAGAAGTTTTATTGGCTAGTTTCAGCTTTGCCGAAATAAATACTCCTATGTGAAAAGCATAAGGTTTGTATGTTGCGCTAGAACAACTACTTTTTAAGTTGTATCCTTGCCCTTCCAATTATGGCTAAGGAAGTTCCCAACACGTATATGGCACAGTGAACCTATAATGTCGTATTTTGAGAAGTTTGTTTCAAAACGTCTGAAGCAATTAATGGATGCTTAGTTCAAATATGTACTGTATTTGTGTTATTTAATTTATTCTTATTTCATGCACAGTGTAGTGATGCAAGTGTAGGAAGTATAGTGCTCCATACAGTTAAAGTGCTAAAATAACAGAAGGAAAGATTTAATTTGCCTACTATTTTAGAATGGATAATACTATATTTGTACAATATGTAATGATAATTGATAGATATTTTGTATCTGTTTAGTATTCTTCAATATTTCTGTATTGAGGGGTGCTGTAAAGTGTGTTGCCACCCTTCTTCCCTCTCAGTCCACCTCATGATCCAGATGAGGATGTGTTTAACCCTTGAAACATTATGTTTTAAATGTACACTACAAATTTCTCCCTCCACAGATAAGTCTGTAGATGAAGTCCTAAACACTTTACAGTTTCATAGAAAGGATTTGAGAGATGAAGTGCTTCACCGGAGAGAGAGTTACTTAGCTGTATGCAAATGGAAGGGGAGACTTCAACTCATCACAGATGAAGTTGATTTGTTCCCAGGTAATGCAGCTGCATGTGAAAAGACTCTGCCATAAATGATTATCTCGATGAGTAGTTAAGATGCAGAGTTAGTTTTGAAGTTGATTGCCTTGGATGGCAATTCTTCTCAATGTGATTTCATCACGGTCTGTCAGTCGTATGAGGCACCCAAAACTGTAAATTCTGCCATGTGTGCCCCACCCAGTCAGTTGTGTGCCATTTCTTCCTTCAAGAGAATTAAGAAATCAAGCAGAAAGCCTTCACCTTGGTAGAAATCCTAGAAGCTAGGAGCATTATGCCAGTACTGTGCGTGTAAGCATAACCCTGATAAATGACCTGTTGCCAACAGTACAGTACCTGGAAAAATTGCAACCATGTTGGTCATTGGTCCAGGACAGTGAAGTGTCCTGGCGGCAAAGTCCAGTGCCACTGTTGTTACTGTATTGTACACTTCGATAAGTTTTGTAAGGTAAACAAGAAGTCATCAAGAGAGATCCGAAAGAAACAGTGGTGCCTGTTCCATCTACAACAAACCACAAGATTTATGGACCAGCTTCCATCACTAACAATCACTTTGCACCGTCTCCAAGCCACTGAAACCTACCTGTGTTCTCTTGTCATCTGGCAATATTAACGGTCACATCAGGATGTTATCAGTCAAGGTACTGACACCACTGTTATCGGACAGCAACACCTTGACACTAAGAGCATCTCTATGAGGAGGACAAGATCTTGGGTGCTTCTTTCACTGCACCTCTCCGAACGGTCATAGCCCTGAACACCATTACTCTTTCAGACGAGTCTTTTGCTTAGGATGCTGACAGGATACTCCAGGATCATAATGCAAGAGCAGATCCTACGTATACTAGTCTACTTGATTGCGTCGCATCAGGATTTCCTTGTAACAGATAAGACCTATACAATTCCTTACTCCCATACTGGAATCTATGTGCAGATCTCTACGCCATTGGTGACCTTGTCCTGTATGGAGCAAGAGTTGTAGTTCCTGCTGCTCTTTGTCACTGCACCTTGTTTCACTTGCATGACAGCCACAGAGGTATGGAAGCAACCAAGTACAGAGCAAGGGAGTCGGTTTTCTGGCCTGGCATTGACTCCAACATTGCTTGTGAGGTACGTCAGACATTGCAGCCATCTCAGCAATAGGATCCTCTAATGAATGACAACAATCTGATGAGACCTTTTGAGTCTCTATCAGCCGACTTCTATGTTTTGCATGGAAGCTTTTCCTCGTCATCGTCAACCACCTGTTGTCGCCCCCTGCAGAGACAATACTACCGCTTCAAATACCATCAGGATCTTTTACTGCTACTTCGTATAGTTGGTGTTCCTTTTTGCCTTAGGACAAATGGAGGGCCACAATTCACCAATTCAAGGATTTTATATAGATATAGGGAATTTGTCACATGCTACCCTCATCCCACTACCCACAATTGAATGGCCATACCGAAGTTGCCATGAAGTCAGTTAAGCGCCTCATCCTGAAAACAGCCCTATCTGACAACATCAATTGTGAAGCATTGGACTGTGGCATGCTGGAGCTAAGAAATATTCATAATTTTACAGGACACTCCCGTGCCAAATCCTGTGTGGCCAGCCGCTCAGGTCACGTATCTTTGTCTGTCCAAAGGCATTCTCCTAGGAGTGGCAGGTCAAGATTGAAGATTGACCGCCATGCTTGCGCCTGCTATGAGCAGGTAAAAGACTCGGTATGACCAGCATAACCATACCCATTCCCTGCCAAAGTTGAGTGTTGGACAGCAAGTTTGGGTTTAAGACCTGACCTCTCATTGTTGGGACAAAGGTGGCACCGTCATGGGCCATGGAAAGTCAAGAGATTATCAAATTCATCTCCCTAGTGGTCAGGTTTGGTGGTGTAATTGCCATTTTCTTTGCCTAATGCCCCCCACTGATAGTGATCCCTTTACTTACTATTCCTCCAGTGAACCCTCGTTGTTCCCTAAGACTTGTACAAAAGGAGTCCGCTCGAGAATGCATTATGAGGCATGTGTGAGAGGGAGATTTAGGTACATGAAAAGATGCATTTCACATGTACCAGTGTTATTATTATTATATGTATCATTTATTAGGTACTTTAAAGTTTTATTTCACATGTTGCATGTCACTAGGACTAGATTAATTCCTGTAGTCGTACTAATGATATGGCAACATTCATACAGTATTTGTAATACTTATCTCTTGTTCCCATGATGCACAGTAGTCTGCCCACATTTGTCTTCCCGATAAACTATCATCTATTGTATACCATGGTTCTTGTATGTACTTGTACAGTACCAACATTAAGAGTCTACTTTTAGGTTATATCCTTGCCACTCCAGTTATAGTTAAGGAAGTTACCAACACATGCAGAAGTTATATGCAGTAAAATGACAAACTTGAAAAGTAAAATTACTTTCAAGTTTGTCATTTGTTCTGACACACAAACAAAGTTTTTCATGCTATCCTTTCACTTCCAGATAAGGTTCTGAACGGAGCTTCGTAATCTGAAATAGAAAGGCCCAGGTCAGTGGGCTCCAGGGTCTGCTTAATAAAGATCACAAGACAACATGCCTGAAGCATTGCAGGGATAAATAGAGAAGGTAAATTTCCCCAATACAAACACACTTTCCCTGGACGATCCAGCAATGGGAGGTAAGTGAATTTGATTCATTGATAGGAATCCCAGCATTAATAAGGACAGAAACTAAAGAACTTTAAGAAAAAAGACAGACGGGTTACTTTTCAACAAAATAAGCTTCTTGCTCTTTTTTAATTTAGCGTTGAACTTTAACCACCAACTTTGGTACTTCTCACAAGGTTTTACAGAAGATTGTATCCCCCTATATAAAGCACAAAATTCCCAATGTCATGGTGGATGATGGGAGTCATAAAACTGGTACAGATAGAGTCCACACCCAAGACACTTTCTTTATATTAGATCTCATGGGCACCACATACACCAACCCACACAGAAATTTTCCAAAGCTTGAAACAAAGTAAAAAATATAAAAAATATCTCAAAAAAAAAGAGGAAAAACTGGGAAACTGAAATCCTGTACTGCTGAGCAGTGATGTGAATTTGACAATTGCTAGATGAAAAGTGGAGTTACAAACTACCTTGTTGAAATAGCTCCAATGTTCAAACCAGCTTATGTTTTACCACAAGATAAACTAAATTTTAGTACTTGACCCAGTTTTAAACACAGAACTTATATTTTCCATTTTTTTTTTTTTTGGGGGGGGAACTCTCATATTGAAGTGCTGACCACATATGATTATTAGCTCAATCAAAATATTCTGCACCATATTTGTTTGAAATTTCTGTGATAACCAGAAGAAACAATTGAAATAAATGAAAAATTGTATGCATAAAAGAATTTAAATGCGCAAATATCATCTCTTAAGATTTTATTTTGTTCAGTAAAACTCCTTAATCATATATTGCTCTCCTCTATGCTGTGGACTCCAGTTGCACCAACTTTTACCGATCAAGATCCAAAGACCCTCCCTATACATGCCTAAACTACCATTCTTTCATTGCTATTCCTGTATTTATAGCCGTGGTCCGAAAATTCCCCCCACGAAAATTCCACCCACGAAAATTCCACCCACCAAATTCCACCCACGAAAATTTCACCCATGTAAAATTCCACCCACGAAAGTTCCACCCATATTTTCTATATTTTTTATTTTCTTTCATTTATTTAATCATTAGACCAAATGAAACTTTGTTTATTTCATATCAATAACTGAAGGTTTAAATGTTAACAATATTTTTTTACTATATATATATATATATATATATATATATATATATATATATATATATATATATATATATATATATATATATATATATATATATATATATATACATATATATATATATATATATATATATATATATATATATATATATATATATGCACACACATACACACACACACATATATATATATATATATATATATATATATATATATATATATATATATATATATATATATATATTGTGGGCGATTATTTTAAACAACTATCTTCGTTAAACAATCACCATCCTACAGACTAGTATTGAAACAGTTGTTTGTTTATTTTAAAGAACTATCTTCGTTAAACAATCACTATCCTACAGGCTATTCTTGAAACAGTTGTTTGTTTATATTAAAGAAGTGTATAATAAGAAGTGTATTTCCTTTTTGGCATATTTACAGAAGCCTTTTCCTGTTGGTATATTTACTCAAGCATTTTTTACTTTGGTATATTTAGAATGGCCTTAAGGTGTATCTTAAGTGAAAAGAAAAAGAAAAAAATTGTATGACGAGGAAAACTATGTGTACGAGAAGCACCGTGATAATCCTGCAAAAACTAAAACATACTGGCGATGCGAACTATTTTATCAAGGCTGCAAGGCGCGTATTCACACGCCTTGTAATTGCAATACGAAATGGATACAATCAATAAATATTATTTTATGTATTAAAAATTGTCTGTTTCCTTTACCATATGTATAACAGTAATTTCAACCTCACTTTCAATGGATACAATCAATAACTATTATTCTATGTTTTAAAAATTGTTTGTGTTTCCTTTCCCATATGAATAATAGTAATTTCAACCTCACTTTCAATGGATACAATCAATAAATATTATTTTATGTTTTAAAAATTGTTTGTGTTTCCTTTCCCATATGAATAATAGTAATTTCAACCTCACTTTCAATGGATACAATCAATAAATATTATTTAATGTTTTAAAAATTGTTTGTGTTTCCTTTCCCACACGTATTATAGTTATTTCAACCTCACTTTTATGATTAAACATACATGAAAGACAAGATGTAGAAATTCTTTGTGGGTGGAATTTCCGTGGGTGGAACTTGACGTGGGTGAAATTTTCGTGGGTGGAATTTGGTGGGAGGAATGTTCGTGGGTGGAATTTTCGTGGGTGGAATTTACATAGCACCATTTATAGCATACTGTACATATTATTTGTACCATTTTGTAGCTAAGTTACCTTCCTGTATCTCTTATTTTCTGTAGAGTTAACAGAATTATAATCTAATGCTCTGGAGCCTGTTTAAGAAATAAGAAAAAATGTTTTGTCACATATAGGTATGTACTGTTACCTTATGTATACATTACAACAAATACAGCCGTTTCTAGTTCACTGCATGACAAAAGCCTCAGACAGGTTTTTATTCTTGTCATGGGTTTGGCCATTTTTATCACCACTGGCCATCGCAGATTGGTGATGGTGGAAGATTTTAGTCTGGTTGCTCTCAGCAAATAAACTTAGTATGGGTGGCCCTGACTAGTACAGCTTTGCTGATTATAGCAATACACAAACTCTTCCCCACATAACTGGGTCTGCATATTAGACTAAAGGGATTTTGACGAAGGAAAAATCTATTTCTGGGAAGAGGCCTGTGACGCCCGGTGAAAAGGTCCTTCTTTACACTCTTCTAATATAAATCTTCCAAATATACTAGAGAAAGATAAAAGCATGGAATGCAGAGGTTACAACCCGCGCGCGAGCACCTTGTAGGTGTCGTGTATTTAACAAGGGCGTGTGTGAACCACTATTCACAGGCTGTCTTCCATTTAGATAATCCCTTCATCAATGGGGAGGGCCGTGACAGGCACTAGAGAACACAGTTGGACTACCCCTCTGACACCTACCACGCGCGCTCTCTAGGACATCCTTCTGCAAGAACATATGGCTTGGCAAGGAAAAAAGAGGGTGGGTCCGTACCAAACAACCGGGAAGGGTTTCACCGGGCGTCACAGGCCTCTTCCCAGAAATAGATTTTTCCTTCGTCAAAATCCCTTTTCTGGGGCGGCCTGTGACGGCCGGTGAAAATGTACCAGAGAATGCCTTCCAAGCCCAATACAATAATAACCTAATAAGGAGAAAACAAGCACCATGTAAGCCAATAATATAATACTGTAAGTAAACATAAAATTACAAACTAGCCAAAGACATAGGAGACGTAAGGCTAAAATAATATGAAGACAAGGAATCACCTGAGTGTCCAGTCGCAAAAGGTATCAATCTTACATGTCTAAGCATATCTAATCATTAAAGGAATGGTAATTACAATAACAGTTAAATCATAGGAATTAAACATGGTAAATATCTTAGGGCTAACGAACCACCCAGGAGAGTGGCGATGTGGTGTGAGAGGTGGGTAGGAGGGAGGAGAGAAGAGATGGAATAAAGAAATAATCAGAGTTTAATGGGGAGAGATAAGACTCCCCGCTGCAACCGTAGGGTATTTAAGGGCCTGTAAGTTCTTTAGATAGTGGCGTTTGAAAACCATAGGAGATTTCCAACCCGTATATTTTTTTAAGGTCATCAAAGTCCATGTTCTGGAAGTAATTGATGGAGGTAGCTATTGACCGTATATCATGAGCATGGGGAAATGATTCCGGGTTAGCATGTTTAATGAAGTAGAGGATTTGTTGTCTGATACCTTGAATGGTCATAGTACCCCCTTGTTCCCTGATAAATAAGGGGCCAGACGAGCAGGTGGCAGATCTAGCTAAAAAGGTCCTGAGAGTAGTGACTGGACACAGCGAAGGATACTGGGGAAGGGAGATAATCTTCCAAGGGGACCACCTATTTTGCGGGTCCTCATTTTTAACTAGGAAAGCTCTGTCTGGAGAAAGCAGTACTTCGCCTGTAGGTAGGAAATCAATGTTTTCCGGGTTACGTGAGAGAGCTGCTAGTTCTGAGATTCTAGCACCTGAGGCCATAGCTGTTAGAAATAGAGTCTTCCTAAGCAAAGTGATATAAGAGCAGGTCTCATTGTCCGTGTCTGACGCAAGTTTGAGGACGTTGTTCAGAGACCAAGAGACTTTTTGTGGCCGATCCAAAGGCCGAAGCCTAGCACACGCTTTTGGAATAGATGAGAAATAGGAATCCGCCAGGTTAATGTTAAACCCAACAAGGAAGATCTTCTTCAAGGCTGACTTGATGGTGGTTATAGTGCTAGCTGCCAGGCCCTTGTCAAATAGAAACCTAAAAAACGAGATGTCTAAATTCGGAGTCATACGAGTATGGTCTGAATTCTTTAGGAAACCTGCTAATTTCTTAACAGTCGAATCATATTGACGAATTGTCGAGTCCCTTTTGTCCGCTTCGATGAAGAGAACGTTTTCCGGGTCAATGTTTGCGTCTTTATGAGCTGCAAACTTCATGAAGTCCACAAAGTTAGGGTTTTGGCTATCCTTGAGGAATCTGACACAGTCTGTGTTTGGATTACTTGGGTCAGTTTGGGGAATGGAATCCAGAAGGGTCGGAGTTTCAACTCAAGGAGGAGAGGAAACCAACTGCTCTTTGGCCAGTGAGGTGCTACTAAGGCCACTGCTCCCCGGAAGGAGCGTAGTTTGTGCAATACTTTCATTAGAAGATTCACTGGTGGAAATAGGTAAATCTTCCTCCAATGGTTCCAATCCAGGGTTAATGCGTCTATGGCATAAGCCTGAGGGTCCATGTTTGGTGTCACATAACACGGAAGTTTGTGATTCATCTGAGTTGCGAATAGATCTACCTGGAGGCCCGGAACCAGCTTGAGTATCCACCGGAATGAAATTATGTCCAGAGACCATTCTGATTCCAGTGGTTTCGTCCTGAATAGTGAGTCCGCTATCACATTCTGGACTCCCGCTAGGTGGGTTGCTGACAGGAACCAGTTCTTTTCTGTTGCCAAGGCGAAGATAGTGACCAGGATCTGATTCAGGTTGGGCGACTTGGATCCTCCTCTGTTGATGCAGTGTACTACGGCTGTGCTGTCTGACACTACTCTGATGTGGGTCGACCTCGGAGGAGAGAGTCTCTTCAGGGTCAAGAACACTGCTATGGCTTCGAGAACATTGATATGGAACTGTTTCATGGCGGGTGACCAAGAGCCCTGAAACATCTGATGTTTGTAATAATCCCCCCATCCACTCAGAGACGCGTCTGTATGAATTGTCACTTGTGGGGGTGGGAATTGAAGAGGAACCGATTTGGAGAGGTTCTTCGGTTCGGACCATGGCTGTAGTCTCATTTTCAAGACAGAGGGGATCTTCGAGACCTTGTCTCTTAAAGGTACTGTGGCTCTCTTTCTCCAAACTCGATTGATGTCTTTGAGTTTGGCTTTCAATAGTCGATCTGTTACTGAAGCGAATTGAAGAAGGCCGAGGATTCTTTCTAAGGCTCTTCTGGACACCTGTTTGTGTTTGAGAAAATTCTTGACCTTGGAAGCTATTTCTCTTACCTTTTTGGGAGGTAGAGACAGCTTGTGCTGTGCCAGGTCCCACTGTATGCCTAACCATTCGAAGCGGTCTGATGGTAGTAGGCGGGATTTTCGGAGATTGACCCGAAATCCCAGGTTGGCGAGAAAACGAAGTACTTTCTTCGTAGCTCTGTTGCATTCCAGGGCCGACCGAGCCCAAATGAGCCAATCGTCCAGATAAGCAACGATCTGAATCCCTTGGTTCCTGAGTTGTTCTAACACTGTCTCTCCCAGTTTCGTAAATATCCTGGGTGCAATGTTGAGGCCAAAGGGCATGACTTTGAACGCAAAGGCTTTCCTGCCTAGACGGAAACCTAGGTAAGGAGAGAAGTTTCGAGCTATTGGTACATGATAATAGGCGTCGGTAAGATCGATAGAGGTGGTGACGGCCCCACGGGGAAGTAAGGTCCGTACCTGAGAGATGGTCAACATCCGGAACCTGTCGCAGAGGATGTAAGAATTTAGATTTGACAAGTCCAGGACCACTCTCAATGCCGACGAGCCTTTCTTCGGGACTGTGAACAAGCGGCCTTGGAACTTCAGCGATCGAACCCGTTTGATTGCTTTTTTCTTTAGTAACTTGGTGGTGTACTCTTTCAGAATGGTAGTGGGTTTCTGGAAGAAGGCCACTGGTGGAGGAGGAGAACCTTGTGACCATTTCCACCCCAACCTTTGGAGACTATTCTGTGAGCCCACGGACTGAAGGTCCAATGGTCTCGAAAGTGGTAAAGTCTCCCCCCTACCGGGGACTATATCATTGCGAGGGAGTGAATCTAGGTCCCTTCCCTCCTCGAGAACCCCTTGTCCTAGGTCCGCCTCGTTGACAGAACTGTCCTCTACCCCTGTAGCAACCTCTCTGGTGTCCACGAAAGGAACCTGAGGGTTCGTAGCTAGGATTGTATGCGGGTGAGGGCATCCAAACGGGGTTGGGTTGGGTACCTGGGGGAGCAGTGAGGTAGACCACCTGTTAAGGGTGCTTCGGTTGTAGAGTCGACGAAGCAGCGGGAGACTGTGAAGACGAGTGGGTAACAGACGATTGATGGTAGTGACCTCGGCTCGTCTTGTAAGGGGCAAACCTCTGTTTCTTCCTGAAGAAGGTTTGCTTTTGAGCTTCAACCCTCCTTTTGGCAGTGAGGTCCCACCTCGCTTGCAAATTTTGGTTTGCTCTCGCAGCATCTTGTAGAACCTTGTTCACCTCCTCCTGAGGAAAAAGGTTCTTACTCCAGCAGGGGGAAGCTATCAAGTCTGTTCGGTTCATGCCTGATCGAGGCCTCAGATAGAATGTGTTTCCTGCAACTAACCCGAGCCGAACAAAACTCGTGTAGGTCGATTTGGAAGGACAGAGACAGGTTCTTTGTGAATACCCGGAACAAGGTCTCGGTCGGATAAAGCGCGGCTAGAGACTCCACGGAGGTAATGGAGTGGAGAGACCTAGCTAACCTATTCCGTGCCTCAAACTCAGTCTTGAGAAGATTTTCCGGTAATTTGGGGAGCTTCTCGGAAAACAGATTAGAGGCGCAGTCTGGGTCTAACTTCCCTACTGTGAAAATAGAGGGGGCATCATCCCATATAGTAACGGTACTCGGGATGAGCATGGAGGTGGGTTCCGTCTCTTTAAGAGCCGGCATGGCAGAACCTTCTTTGATAGCTTGAAAAGTAAGACCTGCCACTTTATCTGTAATAGGCAAGGTAATACCTGGGGAAGCTGTAAATATGGTGTAGGCTCCTTTGTGTGGGGTGAGCTTGGAATTAGTGCACCCCCAGTCCGACAACGTCCTGGCCCAGAGAGCTTGGGCCTGCTCCTTAGGAAATATTACCGTTTCCTTCGGTACCTTGTCTAACCTAACCAAGGCATGTTCTTTCAATCGGATGAAGCCGTTGAATGGGAATTCTAGTCCCGGAGGGTAAAATTCCAGGTCCTCTAGAGGGCGGGTGCCTCTGCCCTCCAGAGTTATGGCACCATCTATATATGGAGCATGTAAGGCAAACCTCCAAGGGTTGTTTTTATCGAAGGGGGGTAACTTCGATGCGTCTGGGGCTGAAGGCGGAGGCATCTGAGTTCCGAAACGGATCAGACTCGCCACCATATCTTTGAGCTCCGTCATAGCTCCTTGGTCTGTCCTAGAATGTTGTTGTAGATGCTGTTGTATCTGCTCTTTCACAATATCCCTGACCATGGTGGCGGATAAGGGGGGCTCCCGAGCCCGATCCGCTGACGAAGCCCTGGACTTAGCGGACTTCGTCTTTTTAGGAGTCACGGTTTTAGGTACAGTAATATGAACATCAGGATCCTTTGAGGGTCCCGGGACCGGTGACACTGATAATGGCAAAGCTGAAGGCTTAAAGGTACGTAGTGGCTTCACCTTGGGTCGTACATGAACGGAGGGACCTCGAGGAGAAGCCGTAGGTTTATCAAAGCCGTGAAAGGAAGCAGTAGAGGAAGGAGTGTGGGGTGAAAGGGGGTCCACCAACTCATCACCACCTACCTGCTCATCCATGGGTTCGTCGTCCAGATCTAGAAAGGGCTCTTCCTCCGTTAGAATGGTTGCTCTAACCGCCTCAATTAACGGTGCCGCTGTCTCCGGTGGAACTGCTGCAGTAGTAGAGCCTGGGAATAGGCGAGAAGCCATGTCTCCATCAAGGAGATAGGGTGCTCCAGACAGCGCATTCCTCCCAAAACCTGACACCCAAGGACGGAGAGTAGCTCTTGCCTCCTGGAGAGATTCATCATCAGCCTGAAAGAGGAGAGGGGCTTAATGATGAAGCAATAATCGATGTAAATATACAAAGACCAATTAATTCCTCGCAAAGGATATTAACAGGAACAAACTAGAACTAACTTACCTCCTCGCTCAGGAGTAGGGATGACAGCTCATAGCAGAGTATAACTCAAGGCGGAGCTAAGGGTGTCGGCATAAAGCGACCCCAACTAATGACTCATACGCTAACGTAACCTATTAATAGTGCTAGCTATGTTAACAGTAACCACATCAATAAAACGTGAATATCATTAAACGTAATATCTTCAACTCGGAGAATAAGAGGAGGCAGGAATAACTCGTGATCGTAAAGAAACGGAAAACGGGAAATCCCCCTCTCTTACTCGAGCTTAATAAAGAAAACGAGAGAAGGGGTAACTCATAACTGTAGAAACAGAAAACGAGCACTCTAGCTCATGCTCTCAAGGTTACATAATAGAAAACCAACATCACACAATAATATGATAAGAAAAATAATAAAATTGATTGCTTTTTTCTTAGTAATTGTAATAACAAAGAACGAAGAATAACGACAACGTAACAAATAAACATAAAGATATAGTCTAAAGCGAGCACCTTCCTGAGGCGTGTACATACTATAACAAAGACTAAATCGCTATTCTTCGTAGGTCAAAATTGGACTTGCTCGCAAATAAATACCATAGTAAAAACTAGTAATAAATAATGATAATGAAATTGGTCATAAAACGTAAGTGATATAACCTAGATGACAGAGTACCAGATGGGCAATATTAACTTGTAAAATTACCGAAGCGAACAAAACCCAAAATGGCTGCCGATACCGAGGCAGACCAATCGCTTCCAAAACTCAAATCCACAATACTGGAAAAAGAACAAATGCCCGGTACTGAAATAAACTATCAAAACAAACTATGGTACTTAACATTGGTAAAGGTGAAGTAGCAACGCCAGTCATGTTGAATTAACGACAATCACTTGCGAAAAAACACTTAGCAAAACACTATCGACTTATCGGGCAAGTCCAAAACAGAAGGATGTCCTAGAGAGCGCGCGTGGTAGGTGTCGGAGGGGTAGTCCAACTGTGTTCTCTAGGGCCTGTCACGGCCCTCCCCATTGATGAAGGGATTATCTAAATGGAAGACAACCTGTGAAGTGGTTTACACACGCCCTTGTTAAATACACGACACCTACAAGGTGCTCGCGCGAGGGTTGTAACCTCTGCATTCCATGCTTTTATCTTTCTCTAGTATATTTGGAAGATTTATATAGAAGAGTGTAAAGAAGGACCTTTTCACCGGCCGTCACAGGCCGCCCCAGAAATGCTCATTTTAGGCAACTAAAAAATTTGCTCTCACATTTTAGCAGACACAAAACTTCATTTCTGTGTTCCCTGAAAGTGAAAGGAGCCACCCTAACTTGTTTTTATAAATGAGAGTGTGTTTACCACACATTTGAAAAGAAGTTATATCTTATATTAAAAGGAAATGTCAGGACTGGTGGCTATCCCACATCCTTGCCAAAAATGGAATTTTAATATGGTAATAAAAAAAATTTATTTATATATTCACATGATGTTCATTTTGCTTCTTTTTCAAATTGACTTATATCAGTGTTTACATATTGCTTCTCTTTCAAAACTTAGCTTATATCAACATTTACCCCAAACCTAAAAATTGCGTTTTCTTCCCTTTCAGTACAGTATTGAGAAAACCTAGCAGTGAATGGGAATAGCCTAGGTTTGAGTGAGTTGTAGATGCTTTGTCTTTCAGCCTCAAAATGAAACTAGTTGCCTATCCTCTTTACATCACTAGTTAGTGGGTATTTATATGAACATCAAGGGATTATAGAAATAAATTGCTGACTAACACACTGTTGGAGGTATGCCAGTAAAGGAAAGAGATAGTCAATTTACAGTCCTGAATTAATAAACTTATCGAGAATCTTAGACTCGCTCTAGTCTAGGGCCCCAGCAAGAAAAAAGAAAAAAAAAGTGGGGGTGCTCAAATAAAGCCGTCTAAATTTTTCTTCAGATCGTGTTCATAAATTCCAACCACTCCATCCTAATCACTTTTTTTATATACATTACCCAACATGGTGTATCCAATAGAAAAATAAACCCTAAATTAATACACTCATAAAAATTAAAAAAAATTCTATTGGACATCACCACCAGAAGGTACTACATCACCTAAAGCTTATTAATATTGGTAAGCAAACCAGGTTTCAATAGGTTAATTCCTAGCAAATACCAATTTGGTACACAACTAAGTTGCTATTAAGACTTTTTAAAGAAAGAGCCCTACTAAAGTCAAGACGTAGCTGCACTTCTAATATCATGAACCCTATCTCTCCGATATTTCATTTGACTGGGATTAAATTTCCTCCTAGCCTCTGTGACCAAACTTTTAAGGAGAGGACACATTTTTGACCGAGGAAGATATGAAATCCTAACCCCGTAAAACAAATTAGGAACATAATGCTGAATGTCTGCAGTCTAATCTAAATAATACTTAACAGCCCTCCCAGGACAAAGAAATCCATTTTCTGACATAACACTAACACTAGAGGTGGTCTTAAAATTCTTCTTAATATTTTTGCCAAAAGTTGCTTTATAAGAGGTTCACTGTTTAGCCAACACTAAAAAAAAAAAAAAATATTTTCTGTAGTATCTTATCCAAACTATTTCTAGTCACAGACACATTTCTTGTCTTGCTGATGAAAAATATACAATATCGCCTTTGACACTCTTTTGGAACCTAAAATAAGCAACCTAGACCAGCGGTCGCCAACCTGGGACATAATTCCAATTTTTGTTTTCTTAACCCTCTTCAGAAATCCCTCATACAAATTGCACAGAAGACAGCCATTGTTGTCAATTTAACATTTTGGGGTGATTTTAACATTAAAAATTTGAATCCAGCATTTAGCAGAATAAAAACATTGATTAACTATCTGTACTTACATTTTTTTTTTTTATATCATACAGATGATTCAAGGTATGTCAATGTGTGAATACAGATTCATTTGCAGCAAACATTAAAAATAAAATTCAAACTTGAATGAGAAAGAAAGCTTCATTGATCTATAATGCGATGAGTCTCAGAGCTAAATTCCAGTCAATCTTATCAAAACCTCCTTTTTTGGCTCTTTAAAAGGTGAATATCCTTCACTTAGGGAAAAGCAATGAAAATTTTCATAAAATTTTCAACAACACATTTATGAGAAGTGACATTTACATTTTCATCTGCCACAGCCATTAAGAATAGCTACCACACACTAATTGACATAAAATCAACTCTTCATCTTGCAATAACATCATTCAAGCCCAAAATCCACAAACTTATTGCAAATATTAAAAATGTGTAATGAATAAACTTGAATTTTCTTTTTTTAATAATTAAACTTGAACTTCATATCAAATACTTACATTTCACATTATTACAACAAAAGTTCACCGATTCTTATTGCCTTCACCAAAATCAAAGATTTTGCGAAAGGTGTTTTCACCCCTGTCTGTTTATTTGTGCTAACTTTAAACAAAAACTACTGTACCGATTTTGACCAAACTTTTTTGTAAGGTTGGGTATGAACCATTGATGAATCTGCAACATTTTGGATAAAGTACATCAAAGTATAAGTACTCTGTATAGAGCATACCTTTGCCATGTAAAGCAGCCTTAGTTTGCTCTTACCGTCACTGTATACTTGTATTTGGTGTATTTTCTTCAAAATCTAATTTAATTTGTCCTTTGGACGTACCCCATATGTTCAAGTTTCATTGAAATTGGCTCAGTAGTTTTTGTGTAATGTTCACAAACAAAAAATTAACATTGCCATTATTTTCAAGTACTGCTGTGTATTTGTACTACGATGAACTTTATCCAAAATGTTACATGTTCATCCTCAGGTCATATTAGACATGGCAACCAAGTTTGGTCAAAATCGGTACAGTAGTTTTTGTTTAAAGTTGCTCACAAACAAACAGATGGGTGAATACATACCCTAAGCAAAATCTTCACCAAAATCTATTCACCCCTATCTGTTTGTTTGTTTGCAACATTACACAAAAACTGTTGTTCCCATTTTGACCAAACTTGGACATCATATAGAGTATGATCAAGGATGAATTTTAAAATTTTGGATAAAGTTCATCAAAGTACAAATAGCAACTTAATAATATTGTCATCCAAAACAGGATGCCACCATTAAGTTATTGGCTGAAACTTCAAGATTTATATAAAATGTGTTACTTTGTTCCAGTTTCACAATATGAGCTACTGATGAGCTCCCGCAGAAACTTTAAAAAAAAGATTTAACCGATATAGGTACGCTTTTAAAGAGGCGACAGAGTCCTCCTAGCACCATCAGAACCCTTACTGACTAGTGTATTAGAACTGGGTAGATTAGGGTAAAATCTTGGCCTTACTTGAAGACTTTCTGGCTTTCTTAGTTTGACTAAAAGAAGCCAAAGATGGGGGGGAACCAAAGTGTTGCACTGAATTAAAGTTAATCTTAACAACAAAATGAAAAAATAAACAACAGATGCATCATTGAAAACTGAAAAGTGATTGCAGCTAAGGGGCGCTGCAAACATCCTTTAGTAATGCCTAAATACACTGTTGGCACTACCACCGTCATCCAAATAGTCAAATTGAGGATTTACAAGGTAAACTTTACTCATATAAATAGTTAGTGGAGCACATTTTAGATAACTTTTCCTGATTTATGAGCAGGAATAAGAATGGAATTCATAATTTTGTCTTTGTAAAATTTGGGGTGAAAAATTTGTTGATGGGTCTCTAAGCCTTTTTGAAGATGGTTTCTTGTGCCTCTTTTTGCAATCTGTCATATTGTGATGTGGACAAGATATGATTATAAAGGTTGTAATGAAAATTTTTAATATAAAAAAGTTACAGTCTAACCTCTAGCTATGAAAGAATCGGCTTACAAAATTTTCACTTCACGAAAGGAGATGCGAAGAATTTTACGATTCGGATCACGAAAAATGTTTCGGACAACGAAAGGTAGTACGGAGCTGGAGCCCGACCGTATCCAAGATGGATTTTAAAATTCGCACGCCGCCAGCCGTAAACTCGCAACTATACTCCTGCGTTCCCATTGGTTATCTCCTTACTGAGATGCTAGTTACCACCATGAGATCCTGCTCTATTGGTCGTCATCTACTGTACTATATCCCATCGTGCATCTACGCTTCGACGTTCCTAAGACTTCTCGTTCCGGCAACGATATCGTAGGCATTGACTTAATGTTTGTGATTTTGCTTTTGTAACAATTTTACAGTATGTACTGTTATTGTGTGTGATACTTACGATACATCATTAGCCCTGGGTCCCAAGAAAGTCGCTGATGTCAAGGGAAAGAAGAGGATGATGTTTTCCATGGAGATGAAGATGGAAATAATCAAGAAATACGAGGCTGGCATGCTGTTAAGTGTGCTCAGGAAAATTATAAGAAGCAGGTAGAAACTAGCTTCTTTGGACGAATATTTTGGTAAGAGGCCTTCGGTAGAAGCAGACCAAGCGCCAGCTAAGAAATGAAAATGGCAGTGATGAAGAAAATATGTAGTGTAATTAAATTTTGATCCATTTGATAATAAATTAATAATAATATTCTGGAAAAGAAGTGTTTAATTAGAGCAAACAGTAAAGATAAAGTAACAAAAATGTGGAACCTTACCTTTGGAGTGAAGCGATGTCCGAGAGCGAGGTGTGGGGCGGTAGAGGATGATGAAAACGGCGGAAAACTTTTACGTATAAGTGACAGAAAACGTAAACACTTGACTTTACAAAACAGTAGGAAATGGATCCATAAATGGCAGGAAATATTAACACTTAACTTTACGATAAACTTAAAATAAAATTTCTTTTTGTTTTCCTTTTTCTATTTTTTTTTTTACTTTACATTTTCTATTTCCTGCCATTTATGGATCCATTTCCTACTGTTTTGTAAAGTCAAGTGTTTACGTTTTCTGTCACTTATACGTAAAAGTTTTCCGCCGTTTTCATCATCCTCTACCGCCCCACACCTCGCTCTCGGACATCGCTTCACTCCAAAGGTAAGGTTCCACATTTTTGTTACTTTATCTTTACTGTTTGCTCTAATTAAACACTTCTTTTCCAGAATATTATTATTAATTTATTATCAAATGGATCAAAATACAGTACTTTTCATATATTTAGTACTGTTTAGTGGCGAATATCCTTTTTATAATAATTTAATGTGGTGTTTTTCTAGGGCCTGGAATGAATTAGGCTATTTACATGTAAAAGGCGACTCGCTACACGAAAAAATCACTTCACGAAAGCCCTTACGGAACCAGTTAATTTTGTGTTGCAAGGAATCACTGTATACAGAACCAGTAATTGTAAAAGAATGCCTTCTTCCCCCCCTCACCTCAACCCCGTTTCCTGTTAGGCTCTAAAAATGACTATTAGTTTAAGTATTCATAAAGGATTGGGGGATGTGCAATGAGGATATTTGGATCTTATGGAAGTACATATTGGTAGGAATGGGCTCATTGCATGAAAAATTGGTAATACATTATTTCTGGGTATGTATGAAAACTCCAAATCATTACTGTATACTAAACATTGCATTCAAATGTATCATATATAGATTAAGAAAAATATCACAACAGTATCTAGAAATATTACTATCTCGATGACAATTCTCAGACATGTTAGCGGATGAGCACTGATATGGCTAGACAATATACATTTCAGCAGATGGAAATTTAATACTGTACTAACTTTTCCCAACTAGTGGGAGGTTGGGGCATAGTATAAAGGGGAATGGTAAACATATTTGTTCAGTTTTTATTATTTAAAGAATTTACTCAAAAAGAACGAACAGAAACAATTAAAGGACAATAAAACTTGGAAGTAACTAAAATATAAATATATAATTCCCTTTAAGCTTAATTAAGTCATTCTTCAAGTCTTAGAAGGAGATAACAATGCTAATAGATTTTCATAGCAATAACAATAATTTGACTGGTACAGTTCAAGGAAATGGACATAGTTACCCAATAAAGTTTTGATTATAAATTGAGGATTCTTTTTTCTTTTTTTCTCCATTTCTAAGTTACATTTTAATTCCCACCTAACATACAGCATTCATCACAAAGTGGTGCATCATGACAAACTGGTGCATCATAGTTAACTTTACACATTTCATGAGTAACCCTGATATACGTATGGGTTACAAATAGTACTGCTGAAATCTTTTTGGCTTGGCTTTTGGATAAATAGAGTTCCCTTGTTTATATCACCAAAATGGAAAATATAAGTTTTGAAGATCAGGGTTGCAAAAATGCAACAGCATTTTCAAAATACCCACAAAAATGTAAATGGTATTAGAGTAATGGGTTATTAATCAACAAACAACCTTAAAACAAATGTGGATAAAGGGTAAATTAGGACAAAGACTGGACATGCTGAGTATGATGCCAAGTTAGGGCACAGACTGAACACAGCGTGTCAATGAGTAATGTAATGTAATAAAACTAAAAATTTTAAGGTCCTGATAAGATTATGCACGTTCACCTTGGCTAACAATTATATAGAAAAATATTTGTTTAAATTAAGGTAGAATTTTGCTGGGCTCTTTAGGAGAAATATATACACAATGGACGGTATTACCTACGTAGATTAGCCCCTGACAAAAACAACAACTTGCATTAAAACAAACCCCTGATTTTTTCTACAAATACTTCTAAAGCAATTTGCCATTATAGATTGATTTTCTTTTCTGTGTAATATGTGTAATCATCAAATTCAGACCATGTTTAAATGACATTAACTAATAAGCAATTCTACTGGTAAATAAATACTTTGGAACTTTTAATATAGTAATTTGAAATTAAATATATGTACAGTATATATAATATGTATATGTAAAATGTCTATATAAAAGTATAATAGGAATAAAATTTACAAATGCACTGGAGAGAAGCTGTTGTAAAAATAATACATCAGATTAAGATAAGAGTTCTTCCTACCTTTGAAATAAAAAGTGTTCTAGTTAGGTACAAGATGGCAAAAATACAATTTTTCCTAGATACGACACATTCCCAAAAATGACTACTACAAGGTACTAAAATTGAATTAGGTTTCTGATCAGATAAGACAACTACTGTACATTACAACTATTTACGACCACAATAAAATCTCTAGCGATTTAAAGCATAAATAGCATACCTGAACTGAATCTCTTCTGTATTCCTTGAAAGCTTTTTATCATATAGCAATTTCAATTTATGAGCAGCTAATGATCATGTTTCCCTTGCCACATGTTCACGTGTGATTTTGGGTGTCACATTTTAAAGTACTACAAAATTGACCACTAATATTGTAGTTGATGATGGTGTCTTTCAAATACTTTTCAAATTATAAGACTAATTCAACAACATAAAAATCCAACTCGCCACCTTTTGACGTGTATATAATGAACTCGGTTAAACTAGATTATCCTGGTAATGAGAAAATTGTTACTAACAATCTAAAAACCAATCCTGCTCAACTGTTTAATCTGGTATTAAACTTATGAAATTAGTTAATTTTAAGGCACATTTTTATGTCACCCTTAATACAATGAGACACCTAAAAATTAATTTTACAAACTAATTAAGAAAAGAATGATAAACACTGTAAATTAACTTGGCTTCAATTCGCTGACTAACATACATTTCATCAACAAAAAGGAAAACCCTATACGTGCAGTCGCCATTAAATTATTTGCTGAACTTTAGAAATTTAAAAGTTAAAATTTTTAACCTCATTAATTACCAACACGATTAAATTTAATCAATTAAACTTAATCTCAATGAAAATATTTTTAAAGCATACACTACTCACACAACCATATCACAGGATCTGCTTTGCATTAGTTTAGCTAAATTTTAAGCCAGATGAAGGTCACACCTTTGGTATGAAGTGCTATGATTCTTTATCTTGTACGAGTGCCAGCAGAACAAGATCCCAGTAATCAAAAACGATCCAAAAAGTAGTAAAAGAAGGATGAATATGGGAAGACCTAGAGGTTTTGGTGGTATTACAGCAGGAAATGCTGTCGTACGATTCATCATAAAACCCATCGGCCATTCTACTGCTGTGTCCTCAATCTGCAAGAAAATAATAAATTGGAAATAAGTTATTTTTAAAATCAGCAAATTACAAAAATTTTGCTGCTCCGGATTTTAATTACCGTATTTGACGGCCTATAAGACGCGCCTTCATTTCAGCAGGTCAGATTCAGGAAAAACAGTTTTTAGCATATATTGTTAAAACTATTCTAGCTGTACATTGCACAAGCAGAAACATATCATATTTCCGCACATAACACGACCATTAGTGCATAGGCTAGCTTTTGTCGTATACTTAAAAATCCAAAATAAATTAAATAAAGACCATTTTATACCATGCTTTTGCTAAACACGCAACATGAAACCAAAATCATTGCTTTGTTTATGTTTCATCACCGATCATAACGAACACACGAATGCCTTTTTTTACATCTGTGTATAAATTAACTTTTGCAACATCAGATATTTTACCAAGTATTGTTATGAAATAATAAGGTTATTAATTTTGTTTTACTTACTGTACTTTATCCTTAGTAATACAAAATAATTGAAATAAAAGAGATTCTTTATAAAGTTTTACCTAATAAATGCTGCCTAGAACAGAAAACATTGTTTTGTTTACGTTTCATCGCCGATCAAAATTAACAAACAAAAGCATTTACACATTCAAGCAATAACTAACAATACCAAGAGCTTTTAATAAAGATGTTATTAGAAATATTTTACTTGCCATACCCCTAAAAAATTCTACATGTCGCATAACAGAAAAGCCATTTTGTTTGCATTTAGACAACAATAACAAACTACCGCTAACGACAGTATGATGGGACAGAAGATGGTGCTTGATTGGAGAGAGTGAGGATAATTCAAATTATGGTGGATTTCTAATGAAAAATCAATATGCTAACCTAAATTTGATAACTACCGTTATTAACGATACCATTAAAATTATCGAAGGCTAAGGAAAGAGAAAGTTGAAAGATTGCTGAGAACGCAACCATAACTCAATGTTTACATTTTGCCAGCTGATGTTTTAAACGAAAGTCACAGCATTTCAGTTAAAATTGCTTTCATTTTAACGAATTAATTTTTAAAGTACCAGTAAGAATACAGTAATACCAGCAATAGAAATAAAATAAGGATACATAGAGATTACAGTAGGTAAAAGTAAGTACCTAGCGTAAGCTGGGTTAGATTAGTCTAAGCTTAAGGTCAGTAGGTCTCAAACTTTACCTATGATTTTTTTAGCCAAAATTTTTGGAAAAAGTGCGTCCTATAGGCCATCAAATACGGTACATGAAAAAATTAAATATGATGGCCATCAAATATATATAAATAACAGTACAGTATTATCATTGGCAAAATGTCAAAATAGGTATGCTGTAGATGATAATCAGTTCCCTAGTTTACAATTTAGCTTTTTTTTTTTTTTTTTTTGAGAACATTGGACCTTTTCTCGATGGGCACAGAGTATAGTTTCAAAGGGTCTCGGTAGGTAGTGGATAACAAAACCGCCTTAACGCTACAAGTTTCAAGCATTCTCAATTTCATTATTAAAAGATTTGTAAGATGTGGACATAAAGCTAACAAAAATAATTTTAAATATATTTTTGCATTACTCTGATCATATTATTATATTATAACCTTACCTCATTTGTAAACTGTATACGTTTCCATTCCAAACTATCAATGCCAAGACCAACAGTAATTAGGCTGTATATATACATTGCATCAAAACATAAATCTTCAACTAAGGCTCTGTCCATATCTGAAAAGTAAACACAATAATAATAATGATGGACTCTTTTTAAGATAAATAAACAATGGGTCGTATTTATTGATATAGTATTAAACTGACTAATATAATTGCAAAAATTGTAACTAAAATACTTTCAGGTGGAAGTAAAATGCATATACTTTTATTGAGGGCATAAAATATGCAACCACTTGATAAATTTGTATTTTCAATCATATGAAAAACTTATCTTTAATGAAAGGAAACACAAAGTTAAAATTAGTCTTGCTCTATATAAAATTATACATGTAACCTACATACTAATTTCCCTGAGATCGTAATAACAAAAATATAGTTACAATGTAAATACCAAGATGGTATTCATATTCAACATCTGCAACAGAAACAGAAAATTGTCTAATTTTGAAACAAAATGTTATTTTCCTTAGTAAAATAAATTTTTGAATATACTTACCCGATGATCATGTAGCTGCAACTCTGTTGCCCGACAGAAAAAACCTAAGGTCGGGATACGCCAGCGATCGCTATACAGGTGGGGGTGTACAACAACAGCGCCATCTGTCGAGTAGGTACTCAGGTACTTCTTGTCAACAAGAACCAATTTTCTCCTCGGTCCACTGGGTCTCTATGGGGAGGAAGGGAGGGTCCTTAAATTCATGATCATCGGGTAAGTATATTCAAAAATTTATTTTACTAAGGAAAATAACATTTTTCAATATTAATCTTACCCGATGATCATGTAGCTGATTCACACCCAGGGGGGTGGGTGGAGACCAGCATACATGTTAACATTAGAAGCTAAGTATCCCGTATTTCATTTTAGCAGTTATTCAAAATAACAAACATAAAATAAATAAGTACCTGGTAAGGAAGTCGACTTGAACCATTACTCTGCCTTTTTAAGTACGTCTTCCTTACTGAGCCTAGCGATCCTCTTAGGATGCTGAGCGACTCCTAGGTGCTGAAGTATGAAGGGCTGCAACCCATACTAAAGGACCTCATCACAACCTCTAATCTAGGCGCTTCTCAAGAAAGAATTTGACCACCCGCCAAATCAACCAGGATGCGGAAGGCTTCTTAGCCTTCCGTACAACCCAAAAACAACAATAAAAAGCATTTCAAGAGAAAGATTAAAAAAGGTTATGGGATTATGGGAATGTAGTGGTTGAGCCCTCACCTACTACTGCACTCGCTGCTACGAATGGTCCCAGGGTGTAGCAGTTCTCGTAAAGAGACTGGACATCTTTAAGGTAAAATGATGCGAACACTGACTTGCTTCTCCAATAGGTTGCATCCATTACACTCTGCAGAGAACGGTTCTGTTTGAAGGCCACTGAAGTAGCGACAGCTCTAACTTCATGTGTCCTTACCTTCAGCAAAGCATGGTCTTCTTCCTTCAGATGAGAATGGGCCTCTCTAATCAAAAGCCTGATGTAATAAGAAACTGCGTTCTTAGACATCGGTAAAGCAGGTTTCTTAATAGAACACCATAAAGCTTCTGATTGTCCTCGTAATGGCTTTGTACGTCTTAAATAGTACTTAAGAGCTCTTACTGGGCATAGTACTCTCTCTTGTTCGTTACCAACCAAGTTGGACAGGCTTGGGATCTCGAACGACTTGGGCCAAGGACGAGAAGGAAGCTCGTTTTTAGCTAAAAAACCAAGCTGTAAGGAACATGTAGCCGTTTCAGATGTAAAACCTATGTTCCTGCTAAAGGCGTGAATCTCACTGACTCTTTTAGCTGTTGCTAAGCAAACGAGGAAAAGTGTCTTTAATGTGAGATCCTTAAAAGAGGCTGATTGAAGCGGTTCGAACCTTGCTGACATCAGGAACCTTAAAACCACGTCTAGGTTCCAACCTGGTGTGGCTAACCGACGCTCCTTTGAGGTCTCAAAAGACTTAAGGAGGTCCTGTAGATCTTTGTTGGTGGAAAGATCTAAGCCTCTGTGGCGGAAGACTGCTGCCAACATGCTTCTGTAACCTTTGATCGTAGGAGCTGATAGGGATCTTACATTCCTTAGATGTAAAAGGAAGTCAGCTATCTGCGTTACAGAGGTACTGGTTGAGGAAACTGCATTCGCCTTGCACCAGCTTTGGAAGACTTCCCATTTTGACTGGTAGACCTTGAGAGTGGATGTCCTCCTTGCTCTGGCAATCGCTCTGGCTGCCTCCTTCGAAAAGCCTCTAGCTCTTGAGAGTCTTTCGATAGTCTGAAGGCAGTCAGACGAAGAGCGTGGAGGCTTGGGTGTACCTTCTTTACGTGCGGCTGACGCAGAAGGTCCACTCTTAGAGGAAGAGTCCTGGGAACGTCCACTAGCCATTGCAGTACCTCGGTGAACCATTCTCTCGCGGGCCAGAGGGGAGCAACCAACGTCAACCGTGTCCCTTCGTGAGAGGCGAACTTCTGCAGTACCTTGTTGACAATCTTGAACGGAGGGAACGCATACAGGTCTAGATGGGACCAATCCAGAAGAAAGGCATCTACGTGAACTGCTGCTGGGTCCGGAATCGGTGAGCAATAATTTGGGAGCCTCTTGGTCATCGAGGTAGCGAACAGATCTATGGTGGGCTGACCCCACAGGGCCCATAGTCTGCTGCAAACATTCTTGTGAAGGGTCCACTCTGTGGGGATGACCTGACCCTTCCGGCTGAGGCGGTCTGCCATGACATTCATGTCGCCTTGAATGAACCTCGTTACCAGCGATATCTTTCGATCTCTTGACCAGGTGAGGAGGTCCCTTGCGATCTCGAACAACTTCCTCGAATGAGTCCCTCCTTGCTTGGAGATGTACGCCAAGGCTGTAGTGTTGTCGGAGTTCACCTCCACCACCTTGCCTAGAAGGAGGGACTTGAAGTTTCTCAAGGCCAGATGAACTGCCAATAGCTCCTTGCAGTTGATGTGAAGTGTTCTTTGCTCCGGATTCCACGTGCCCGAGCATTCCCGTCCGTCCAGTGTCGCACCCCAGCCCGTGTCCGATGCGTCCGAGAAGAGAAGGTGGTCGGGGGTCTGAACAGCCAATGGTAGACCTTCCTTGAGAAGAATGCTGTTCTTCCACCACGTCAGCGCAGACTTCATCTCTTCGGATATAGGAACTGAGACCGCTTCTAGAGTCATGTCCTTTCTCCAGTGAGCAGCTAGATGATACTGAAGGGGGCGGAGGTGGAGTCTCCCTAACGCGATGAACTGGGCCAGCGATGAAAGCGTCCCTGTTAGACTCATCCACTGCCTGACTGAACATCGGTTCCTTCTCAGCATGCTCTGAATGCATTCTTGGGCTTGACTGATTCTGGGGGCCGACGGAAAAGCCCGAAAAGCTCGACTCTGAATCTCCATACCTAGATAGACAATAGTTTGGGATGGGACGAGTTGGGACTTCTCTATATTGACCAGGAGACCCAATTCCTTGGTCAGATCCATAGTCCATCTGAGATTCTCCAGACAGCGACGACTTGACGGAGCTCTTAAAAGCCAGTCGTCCAAATAGAGGGAGGCTCTGATGTCTGCCAAATGCAGGAATTTGGCAATATTCCTCATTAGTTTGGTAAACACAAGAGGTGCCGTGCTTAGGCCAAAGCACAGGGCTTGGAACTGGTAAACGACCTTTCCAAAGACGAACCTTAGGAAAGGTTGGGAGTCTGGATGGACGGGGACATGAAAGTACGCGTCTTTTAGGTCCAACGAGACCATCCAGTCTTCCTTCCTGACCGATGCTAACACCGACTTCGTCGTCTCCATGGTGAACGTCTGCTTGGTGACAAAAGCATTGAGAGCACTGACGTCCAGCACCGGTCTCCACCCTCCTGTCTTCTTCGCTACCAGGAAGAGACGGTTGTAGAAGCCCGGGGATTGATGGTCCCGGACTATGACTACCGCTCCCTTTTGTAGCAAGAGAGACACCTCTTGCTGTAAAGCTAGCCTCTTGTCCTCCTCCTTGTAGTTGGGAGAGAGGTTGATGGGAGTAGTTGCTAGAGGGGGATTGCGCAAGAACGGAATCCTGTACCCCTCTCTTAGCAACTTCACAGACTGAGCGTCTGCACCTCTGCTCTCCCAAGCCTGCCAGTAGTTCTTGAGCCTGGCTCCCACTGCTGTCTGGAGAGGTAGGCAGTCAGATTCTGCCTTTTGAGGACTTGGAACCCTTCTTCTTTTTGCCACGTTGACTGTCGGCACGGGTACCTCCTCTGCTGGAGGTTCTGCCACGAAAGGGCGGGATGAACCTAGAGGCTGGTGTGTCCATCCTAGGTCTAGGCACGGAAGGAAAAGCTGTGACTTTACGTGCGGAAGACGCCACCAGGTCATGGGTATCCTTCTGGATCAACGAGGCAGCAATCCCCTTGATCAGCTCTTCCGGAAAGAGACACTTGGAAAGCGGAGCAAACATCAACTCCGACTTCTGGCATGGTGTGATCCCCGCAGACAAGAAGGAGCAAAGGTGATCTCGCTTCTTAAGCACTCCGGACACGTACGAAGCCGCAAGCTCACCAGACCCATCCCGAATGGCTTTGTCCATGCTTGACATGATAAGCATGGCAGAGTCCTTATCCGAAGGGGAGGTCTTTCTGCTTAACGCTCCCAAACACCAGTCCAGGAAGTTGAAGATCTCAAAAGCACGAAAAACTCCCTTCAACAGATGGTCCATGTCCGAAAAAGACCAGCAAATCTTGGAGCGTCTCATAGCCAGCCTGCGGGGAGAGTCAACCAGACTTGAGAAGTCACCCTGGGCAGAGGCAGGAACTCCCAAGCCGGGTTCCTCTCCCGTGGCATACCAGACGCTAGATTTGGAAGCAAGCTTGGTAGGTGGAAAGATGAAGGCTGTCTTCCCCAGTTGCTTCTTGGACTGCAACCACTCTCCCAGTACCCTCAAAGCTCTCTTGGATGAGCGCGCGAGTACGAGTTTCGTAAAGGCAGGAGCTGCTGACTGCATGCCTAAAGCGAACTCAGAGGGAGGTGAGCGCGGGGTTGCAGACACAAACTGGTCCGGATACAACTCCCTAAACAGGGCAAGGACTTTCCTAAAGTCTAAGGAGGGTGGCGTAGACTTGGGTTCTTCTATGTCGGAGTGCGGATCGTCCAAATGCGCAGCTTCGTCGTCATCAGATACTCCTTCATCCGAATGCTGAGGAGGAAGTGGCAAAGGTGGAGCAGAAAGCTGAACGGCTGAATCCGGCAGCACGGGTGCATGCGTAGCTGCACTGGATCCAACATCATGCCGCTGCTGGTCAGTCTGAGAGCTGGCAACAACAAAAGCGGAGTGCTGGTGCGTGGGAGGGACTGCCGTGGGTTGCGGAGACTGCCGCATTGCGTCAAAACACGGCAGCTTGACAGCACCTTCCCACTGCTGATGCGGTAGCTCACGCATGTCAACGGAGGGTGCCGCATGTCGGCTAACGTCAACATGCGTCTGGCAGGGTCGACTGCGCATCGGTGGTGGAGCTCTCACAGGCGGAGTGTGGGAGCAGGCAGCCGCAGTATCTGCTGAGCGCACAACCGTGGCAGGTTGTAGGTTAACAGGAGCAGTGTCAACCTCCTCAGCACGATACTCCTGCATGAAGGAAGCAAGCTGAGACTGCATAGTCTGCAGCATAGACCACTTAGGGTCTACCGTGGTTGGTGCGGCAACAGACGGAGTGATTGCCTGCTGCGGAACCACTCTACCTCTCTTGGGAGGTGTGCAGTCTTCGGAAGACTGCGGCGAGTCCGAACTGACCCAGTGGCTACACCTGGGCCGTTGGACTCGCTCGGAAGGGACCTTGCGCTTGAGAGGTCGTGAGACCTTGGTCCAACGTTTCTTCCTAGAAACTTCTTCCACAGACGAGGAATGAATGGGCTCACTCGTCTGTTTGTGGATGGAACGATCTCTGCAAGATACGTCCGCAACCACTGAGGGTACATCCGTACGCTGATCAAGGCCTGTCGAACCCTTTGGTCCTTCGACATTGCTTCTCCCCTGGGCTTGGGAGCTTGCAAGAGGTCCCGGACTGGGAGGACGACTGGCACGAACAGATGCACCCTCATGCGCAACACTGACACTGACACTTTTCACCGCACTTGCACTCACTACACTTCCCACTGCACTTTTCGCTTTCAACTCTTTGACATCGGCCAAAAGTTGATTCCGGTCATTAGCTAATGACTTCACTCTGTCACCAAGAGCCTGAATGGCACGCATCATGTCCGCCATTGAGGGTTGAGCACTAGTAGCAGGGTCGGGAGTCACCACTACAGGGGAAGGAATAGGTTGAGGGGCATGGGGAGAGGAAAAATCAAAAGAGCGAGACGAACTCCTCCTGATCCTATCCTTCTCTAGCCTACGTGCATTCTTAAGGAATTCATTAAAATCGAATTCCGAAAGCCCAGCGCATTCCTCACATCGATCTTCCAATTGACAGGATTTACCCCTACAATTGGAACAAACGGTGTGAGGATCTATAGAGGCCTTCGGAAGACGCCTAGAACAGTCCCTAGCGCTACACTGCCTGTACTTAGGGACTTGAGAATGGTCAGACATCTTGAATTAGCCAAGGGGGGAATCCAAAATCTATCAAAGTCGTCAACAATTAATCCAAAACTAATCAAAAAAGCTTGATAAGTTAATGATAATAACTCCTGAACAGCGAAAGCTAATATCTAGAGAGAATACATCACCAAAAAGCGTGAAATCAACTCCAGAAACAACAGCGTATCCAAGTAGGTCTTGCCGGTGGCACGACAGAGGAAAAATTGGTTCTTGTTGACAAGAAGTACCTGAGTACCTACTCGACAGATGGCGCTGTTGTTGTACACCCCCACCTGTATAGCGATCGCTGGCGTATCCCGACCTTAGGTTTTTTCTGTCGGGCAACAGAGTTGCAGCTACATGATCATCGGGTAAGATTAATATTGAAAACTTGGTTTTTTAGAGTTGATAAAGGTTTGAATATTATGAGTAATTTGCTTTTTTTTGGAAGACCTGCCATTGCAACACAAGGAGTTCAGATTCAATCAAGTTATATGCACTGAATTTAAGCCATAGTGTGTTCACAGGTCAGGAATATACAGTAGTTAATCAACAAAATATGGTACTGGACTTCAATACTATAATGTAATTGGTTATTCCTATACTCATCTGAGGTTCATAATATTCAATGCTATAATGTAATTGGTTATTCCTATACTCATCTGAGGTTCATAATACTCAATGCTATAATGTAATTGGTTATTCCTATACTCATCTGAGGTTCATAATACTTGATGCTATAATGTAATTGGTTATTCCTATACTCATCTGAGGTTCATAATGCTCCCTACTCGAAGCTTGCCATTTTCCCCTTACTTCAATAACCACAAAACCCTTTTGTATTGCTTACAGTATATGGTGACTTATGGTAATCATAGATAAATTGGTATGCCATTCCAGTATACAAAGTAAAAACACATTCAACGACCTCTTAATATTGCTAATCTAGGGAGACAGGGTGATATGAACTTGTGGCAATATAAAAAGACAAGTTTTATGACCAAAATTCCATTTACTTCTATGATTCTCACCTGAGGTTCATAATGCTGAATACCACTCTGCAGAAGGGGCAAATACCCTAACATAAATACTTCAACCAAACTACCAGTCAAGATTCGCTTCAACTCCCACCAAAGATGAGAATAGGACTCGCAGTAAATCATCATAAAAACCCAAAATATAATAGACCTTCACTTGCAGCTATGTAGGACCAAATGCCAAGTAAATCTTGTAAGAAAACCAGGCATACCCCAAGATGGTGCTTGACAGAAACATCTGGTATGCTAACGAGTTCCTGCCAAAACCCTTTCCAAAAATTATTTCATCAGAAATCAGAGAACATTAAACACTGCTTATATTAAGAACCCAAACCTTCATGTCCCTCATCAGACTAGAATCCAATTCCATTTGAGCTTGTGTCACTAAACTCCGCATTTTTGGAGAAACAACGTCCTGCCACCCATTAAATAAATTAGGAACCTATTCCCAAATGGTCTTGGCCTTGTCAAAATAAAATTTAATCAGACAAAGAAACCTATCCTCTAACCTTTCCCTCTAATGAAGAGATGTGGAAGCCCTCCTAATGAAGAGATGTGGAAAACATACACAAGACTTTTCATCTTGAAAACATTCTTCACCCTAAAGCTAAGCAATAAAGACAAAACCTTTTTATCAACACCAAGACCCACCACACATTCTTTCCAGAGCCAGCAGAAACAGGGTCTTGGCCATAAAATTCTTGGAAGACAGCTTTTCCATAGACTCAAAACATTGACTTTTTTTTTTGGAATAATGCAATAATACATATAAATTCCAAAAATAGAACTGACAATAGGAGGCTCTTAATAGTAAAAGACCTGAAGACATGCTTAATAATACCTGAAGAGGATAAATTCAAACCGAGATGCCAGAGAACAATCTTAAGCATGGATCCAAACTCTTAATGGCCGAAATAAAGTCCCAACATATACAACTAATTCTAAACCCATAAATTACTTGACTTGAAAACAGATCTGAAATGGACCTTACCAGAGGGTCTGGAAAGAAATATTAAAAAAAACTACATAATTAGATGGAGAAAGCTGACCAGAAACATCGACCCCACATAGAAGTGGGAAAAGATGTAGACAGAGAAGAAGACTGATCATGAACCTATGGCTCACAAATGGAAGGAAAAGATTTGAACCCTTGAGTTCGAATCTTGTTTCACTAGCTAGGAATCCTATTGTGCTGGTAAACAGAATTGCTGTAAACCAAAGTATCATGGTGGTAGTCATTAAACCAACTTGATAAAAAGTTAAAGACAAAATGTGTTGTCTCTCTCATAAGATCAACTGTTTGAAAATAATCACTGCTAGGCACCTTACTCCAAAACTTATGTCTAAGGTCTAAAACAGCATAGGTTAGCCAAGAAGATGCCCTCTTAACACCTGACAATAAAAATCTTATTAACAGGATAAGTAAACTGTGAGAATATAAACCAAACTTTTTCAACCGTAATTGGAGCCATCAATCCTTCTGTATCCATTGGCGACTCATTCCCATTAAGGACACCTTTATCTTTGAATCAGTGTTTCCTCTTTTTTTCCCTTTCAAAGCTCTAGTGTGAAATCCCAAACGAAACTAACTTGGCAAAATTTCCATTAAGTTTTTTATCAGGAATACTCTACATTCTGCCCAACTGCATTTCAAATGTAATGATTAGCATCAAAGAAAAAGTAAGATTTTGGACCTTTGTCCAATAGGTAACCATACACTGAACCTCGTGGCTAACAAAGGTGTGTTCATGAAATAATTAATTTGAACAGTTAAAAATTCATAATTCTTAACATTTAAGAAGGACCTGTATTAGGTGAGAGTGGGGCTGAGACAGGGATGTGTGATGTCGCCGTGGTTGTTTAACTTGTATGTTGATGGAGTGGTGAGAGAGGTGAATGCTAGAGTGCTTGGACGAGGATTAAAACTGGTAGGCGAGAATGATCATGAATGGGAGGTAAATCAGTTGTTGTTTGCGGATGATACTGTACTGGTAGCAGACACAGAAGAGAAGCTTGACCGACTAGTGACAGAATTTGGAAGGGTGTGTGAGAGAAGGAAGTTGAGAGTTAATGTGGGTAAGAGTAAGGTTATGAGATGTACGAGAAGGGAAGGTGGTGCAAGGTTGAATGTCATGTTGAATGGAGAGTTACTTGAGGAGGTGGATCAGTTTAAGTACTTGGGGTCTGTTGTTGCAGCAAATGGTGGAGTGGAAGCAGATGTACGTCAGAGAGTGAATGAAGGTTGCAAAGTGTTGGGGGCAGTTAAGGGAGTAGTAAAAAATAGAGGATTGGGCATGAATGTAAAGAGAGTTCTGTATGAGAAAGTGATTGTACCAACTGTGATGTATGGATCGGAGTTGTGGGGAATGAAAGTGATGGAGAGACAGAAATTGAATGTGTTTGAGATGAAGTGTCTGAGGAGTATGGCTGGTGTATCTCGAGTAGATAGGGTTAGGAACGAAGTGGTGAGGGTGAGAACAGGTGTAAGAAATGAGTTAGCGGCTAGAGTGGATATGAATGTGTTGAGGTGGTTTGGCCATGTTGAGAGAATGGAAAATGGCTGTCTGCTAAAGAAGGTGATGAATGCAAGAGTTGATGGGAGAAGTACAAGAGGAAGGCCAAGGTTTGGGTGGATGGATGGTGTGAAGAAAGCTCTGGGTGATAGGAGGATAGATGTGAGAGAGGCAAGAGAGCGTGCTAGAAATAGGAATGAATGGCGAGCGATTGTGACGCAGTTCCGGTAGGCCCTGCTGCTTCCTCCGGTGCCTTAGATGACCGTGGAGGTAGCAGCAGTAGGGGACTCAGCAGTATGAAGCTTCATCTGTGGTGGAAATGTGGGAGGTTGGGCTGTGGCACCCTAGCAGTACCAGCTGAACTCGGCTGAGTCCCTGGTTAGGCTGGAGGAACGTAGAGTAGAGGTCCCCTTTTTGTTTTGTTTCTTGTTGTTGTCGGCTACCCCCCAAAATTGGGGGAAGTGCCTTTGGTATATGTATGTATGTATTAGGAATAGTGCTCACCATACTTGAATAATAAAATAAAAAAGGTTTAACCTACTATTAACCATAACTAGTTTGTGTAGCTTTACGTTAAATGGACCATTAAACAAACAAAGGTCTACTTCAATCTCCTTGCCATTAGCCTACAGCATGAAGTTGAACTACGACACATATAATAGGGTGGAGAAATATCCAAATTATTCTACTTAATTTGATAACACAGTTACTATTTTATTGTATAAATTATAGTATGGTCAATCTGAAAAACCATTACTATATATTTTATAAATTATGGTTATGTTTAAAATGAAAATTCATTACATTACTGCTTGGTAACCATATCTATCGTTAGCTGCTACAGTGCATAATATAGTAAATGGGCCCATACATAAAAAAAATCAGTTAAGTTACAATCATTAAGAAAAAGGAAGATTCCTTTTGCAAAGAATGAAAAAATATTTGCACACAAAGGATGAAAAAGGGTAAAAATCTGAGGTACAGTATTTTGAAAATAAGGGTTGAACTTTACAATTAATTTGATCTTGTTCAATTACTGTAGAGCTGAACATATGAAATTCGCAGATACAAACTAATCAATAAGAATACATGGCAAATGTGTCTAATGTGGTCCTCAAATCCCCAGCTTTTTTCATAAATATAACTGGGAATTCATTACATATCTAAGGTTGTCTTCTAGTCCTGATTCTGGGATTAATTCGCATTATATAGCGCTGAATGGCCTTTGATGCCCCAGTGCTTGGCTTAAGGCATAAATTTTATATTCAATTCACTCTTCCGAGATGGGATCCGCTTTGGATCTCAGCTCCTAAGTCAGAAGATAGCAACCTCTGTCCAGGGTTGACCTTTAAGTTATATTTAGAGAGATCCACATCTTCGTAAGGTACCCTGTTCAAAAACACCCAAACCAGCAGTCCCTTTCAACAGCTTGACCCCTTTATAAAAAACTGATCCTATCCCTTCATCCTTAAAAAGCACGATGAGTAAAATTACCTCTACACTAGCGTTATTTGCCAATAGGCAGTTTCAGGACAGCCAGAATTTAATAGGTTGGTTAGGGCATAGGCTGTTAATTAAACACTACCCAAAGACAATTCCAAGCAGTACAACATATTCATGTGAGGTACTTGGCATATTCGGGACTCACGCTGCAGTAGTAGTCTGGGAAGAAGGGCCAAATCACCAAGCGCTTTGGGCAAACAATATTCTTCAGTGATCCTTGAGGAGTGTATCAGACTAGTTAGTTTTCTTCTTACTCTTGGAAACATGTGCATGATTTATAGGTTGGACCTGGTGACAAACTATTATTCTGAAATGGGGAAGAGTCTACTTCTTAATACTCTGGGCAGGTACTCTCCTGGAAGGTTCATTCCAGCGGGAACAGAGCATAAGAAAAACCTGAGTGGATGGAGTTTAGACTCCAACCTTCTTTCTTCTCCCCAATTTTTGATGCTCTTCACAGATGCAGTGAAAGCATATTGGCATCCAGACTGTGGTCCGAGTCAGATTGGCTTTGCCATATAATCCTCCTAGCGTTCAGTGACATTTCTTGGTCTTCAACACTTTCAACAGCTCCTTTCAGGCCACTCGGTAATGTTGACGAGCGGCAACAAGACCGTAGTAGCGTACCTAAACAAACAATGAGGTACTATTTCATAGCAACTTTGCCAGCCAGCCAGCCATAGAAATCCTTCAATGGATAGAAGGTAACACAATCTCCCTGTCAGCTCAGTTCATACCAGGCAAGAACATCTTTCAATCTGAGTAAGATGACTTATCCAGGTAGTCTGAATCCTCGGATAGAAAACAAAGTAATGACCATGTGGTTAACCAGTAGTAAACCTCTTTGCAATGTCCCTCAACCAGAAGATTCTGGTGTACTGCTCGCCCGTACTGGACCCATAGGCAGCATTCCTGGGCACCTTCCAACAACCGTGAGGCAACCTGGATGTCTACTCATTCCCCCCATTCTGACTTGGGTAAAGTCCTCAATAGGGCAAGATCTGCAACCAACTCGTCAATGAGACCGATGGCTCCACTCTGACGGAGGTTCTGAGGGAGTTACATCCCCTGCCTTCCCTTCCCAACCTGTTGTGTCAACCCCACATACAGTTATTTCACAGATCAGTTGGATCCCTATGACTTCACGCCTTGATGTTGTCCAGCACCTCCTCACTCGGCGAGGGTTTTTATGAGCAGTGGCGAAACAGATGTCTGGTTAACTCAGGAGGTCATCAACCTCAGTCTACCCGCCTAAGTGGGCAGTCTTTTGTTGTTGATGTTGTGGAAGGGGCGTTTCTTCTCTTTGAGTCAGTATCCCTTTAACAGCCAAATTTTTACTCTACCTCCAGGAGGGAAAAAAACTGCTCAGTGTCGGCCGTAAAAGACTATCGCTCAGCATTGAGTTGGTATTTAGACTGGAAGGAGTTATTTCCTATTCAGCAGAATTGTCTATGCTCATACGGAACTTCAGCAAACTTGCCCCCAGTCAGAAGTTAGACCAACTTGGAACATCACCAAAGTTCTGAATTCCCAGAAAGATGACCTTTACGAGCTGTTGAATCAAGCCTCTTACCGAGACTTAACTCTCAAGACAGTGTTTTTGATTGCCCTAGCCTCTGCTAAGAGTCAGAAGTTGGAAGGTCTTTATTACAACATCACCCATTCATAGGGATGGAAGCAAGTTTAATTCTACCTTTACACGGGTCATCAACCTACTAACAGTGTCAAGTCACTGGATCACGAGGTGTCAGGATGCTAATTTCGTGCATTTCCATGCTCAGATGCAGCAATCCTGGGTAAAAAGTTCCAGCCTGTTGGAAAGAGGACTTCCACCCACCATCCAAAAGGCAAGTCACTTGTGTAAATAACGAGGGTTTGTATTTGGCGAAACAAATGACAAATATGGAAGCAATTTATAGTTTTCCTATTTATACAAACCAGTGCGTTACACAAATGCTACCTGCCATCACCTAACCCCGGAAGTCTCATCTGCAATCAAAGTGGAGCTATAGCTTCTCCGCTACCCTAACCACTGTTAATGGTTGTTGACACCTCGTTAAGTTTTTATAGCTGTGTTCCAGCTAACACTGTATCTTCTCCTATGTAGCTGTGTTCCAGCTAACACTGTATCTTCTCCTATGTAGCTGTGTTCCAGCTAACACTATCTTCTCATATGTAAAGAAAATTTTGTATAAAGTAGTTAGAAAATATACAAATTATTTCCAAAATTGTAATTTTCATTATTTTAAAGTTCTGAAGTTAGCACAGTTCATAGCATATTATTACTTAATGGTAAGATTCGTGGAAATTGTTCAATTTATATAAAACACAACAACCTTCAGTGCAATCAAGAGGCCATGGAATGGATGTCACTGTTGCTGACATAAGGCATACAGTACTGTCATACATTATGGAAGTTCTTCAATAAGGAAAAGTCTATGCTAATATACCAAAGAATACTACTTTACAGTAAATGCATGATAAAAGGGATCCAACAATGCTGCTACCATACAAGGAGAAATGGCAGACTCGAGTCAAGGGCTCCATAAATGAAAACAAGGTGGGGAGACATCCGATGCTTTTATCGGACAGATCTCCAAAAGTGAAGTCATCCCTAACAAAATCAGACATGAAGTGTTCGCCACTCAAAACACTAGTGGGAGGCAAGGGAGATCTATGCATTATTGAGTAAGCAGGAATCAAAGATACTGGGATCAGATCCGGCTCAGGGAGTACACTGGACGTAGCCAAAGGATTTGTCAAGAGCAATGCATATTAAAAAAAAAGGCGACAAGACGTTAACAAAGTTATGGTCATCAATCACTAAATTACTGCCTTCATCCTTCGTAACCAGGGCATCACGAGGTTCGAGACATGAAGGAGCAGGGTGGAAGATAACTTTCGATATAGAAAAGTTTATATTTCTTACCCTTTCTGGAAGAAGACAAAGAAGGAGAACGATATCTTTCTTATTGGAAGAGCAGCCACTCCCTACAATACTCACATGGAGATTCCACAGAACATCATTTGCCATGGCATGAGGGGCAAAATGGATCAGAATCATGAAGAGGCCACAAGGGCGCCCACCACGTCCGGGTCATGATCGCACGACGCTAGTTAACTAGCCATAATTTAGCACCCTTGTTATCGTTTAAATAATGAAAGCATAACTAGTCATAATGATAGAAAAACACACACTGGTAATCCAGTATGGATAAGTTAACAGCCATGACTGCAGAAGAGACCATTCGAAACCAATGCCTAGAAACTTTTTCAGACTTCTGATTTTATGTAAAATACAACACTTTAAAAGTTTTGCATATACTGTATTATCAAATATCATTCTATCATTCACAGTATTCAAGTTACACATAGTGAAAATTGTCTAGACATTAAAGTAATATGAGAGGCATCTACAAAGATTTTAATAAGTTTCTGATGTATCAAGCTGCTTCACATTATATCATTTTACATTAAAATTCCTGTTTTATATTTCACCTACCTGGAAATCTTTTGTAGAGGTCATCTGCATTTAACGAACAAACTTCATATACTGTCGTTTCAAACTCCTTTTGACTAGTTCCTGGTTCTAAACCTAGTACTTTAAACAGCTGCTCAAATAAACCAGAAAAGGCCTGAAAGTAACAGTAAGGAAGTAATATGTATTAATCTTGTTTATACAACACATTCACTACCCTATTCTAATTCCACTTGCAATAAATAAATAAATAAATAAATTATATATATATATATATATATATATATATATATATATATATGCCTGTATATATATGCACTGATTGCATAATTGATAACTAAAAAAGTTAAATGTAATTTGGCTCCACAAACACTTACATGATAAACATTGTTTAATAGATAATCATTTTACCTTTGATACAGGAAATTCAATCTAATTTGGCATCTAACATAAAGAAGTTACTGTATTTGACGGCCTATAGGACGCACTTTCTTCCCAAAATTTTGGCAAAAAAAGTCGCCCTGCATCTTATATATCGTAGGTAAAGTTTGGGACCTACCGTAGGCTTACGCTAGATACTTTCACCTGCACTAAACTCTATGTATCCTTATTTTATTTTTATTGCTGGCATTATTGTATCATTACCAGTGTTTTAAAAATGAATTCATTAAAATAAAAGCAATTTAAATGGAAAATGCTGTGACTTTCGTTTATAAACACCAGCTGATAAAATGTAAACATCAAGTTATGTTTGCGTTTTCAGTAATCTTCTAACTTTCTCTTTCCTTAGCCTTCGATAATTTTAACAGTATTGTAAATAACAGTAATAATCAAATTTTGATAAGAATATTTATTTTTCATTAAAAATTCACCATGATTCCAATTATCCTCACTCTTTCTCCAATCATTCAAGCACCATCTTCTCTGTCCCATCATACTGTCATTAGCGGTACTTTGTTAACAAAATGGCTTTTCTATTATGCACCGTGTAGAAATTATTTGGGATATGGCAAGTAAAACATCGGTAATAACATCTTTACTAAAAGCTCTTAGTGTTGTTAGATATAGCATGAATTTGTAAATGCATTTGTTTGTTCATTATGATCGGCAATGAAACAAACAAAACTATCTGTTCTATGTAGCGTTTATTAGGAAAAACTTTATATAGAAACGCTCTTATTTCAATTATTTTGAAATACTAAGGAGAAAGTAAGTAAAACAAAATTAATAATTATTTTATAACCAATACTTGGTAAGATATCTGTTGCTGCAAAAGCTAACTTATACAGATGTGTAAATGCGTTCGTTTGTTCATTATGACCGGTGATGAAACGTACACAAAGAAATGGTTTTGGTTTATTGTTGCGTGTTTAGCAAAAGCATGATATAGAATAGTTTTTATTTAATCTATTTTGGATTTTTAAGTTTACAACTAAAGCTAGCCTATGCACTAATGGTCGTCTTATGCGCGTAAATATACGATATGTTTCTGCTTGTGCTATGTACAGCTAGACTATTTTCAACAATATATGCTTAAATACACTAAAGACTGTTTTCCTGAATCGGACCTGCTAAAATGAGGGTGCGTCTTATAGGCCGTCAAATACGGTAAATATGAAAGTTTGTGGGGTAAGGGTCTCCCATCCTTTTTATATAAAACATTGAAAAGTTGAAAGGATTTTATCTATGAAAAGTCCAAATGGAACACAACCCAAATATATAAGCAGGGAGAAAACTATTACTGTTCTATTCCATGCCAATCAAAAAACAAAAAAAAAGACTAGTACATTTAACATTCCTGGACCAGCTTTCCTCTATGCTGTCAGTTATCAATTTTGCAAAAACTATTTATTTATTAGCATATACAACTCAAAATGGTAACTTTCGTCATAAGAAAAATATCAAACATTCATAAAGACAAGTCTATCAACATATCTGATATTAGAAGGAAAATAAAAACACTTACCACTATATCACCAGATATTGGAGGGAGGGATTCAGAATTAAAGCAGTCGCCATAGGTGAAGGTTTCCTTGCATAAATTCAAATCAAATAATCTTCTTATTTTCTCACTACATAATGAAGGATCACTGGAACCATTGGTAAATATGGTGTTTGATATTTTAGAACCACTTTTACTACTCATTTCAGTTGTTAAACTTTCAAAATTTTCAGTCATATCACTGACATGTTTTGCTTCATTTTCATTATAATTTTTAAATATTTTCTTAAGTTTGTGCCATTTCACTTGACTAACTCCCATCAGAAGTGGTTTAGATTCATCTATGCGAGTACATGGACCATTTAGCTGATCTTGAGTTAAATTGTGTGAAATACCTTTGGCTAGACACGGATCTACAAGAACTTCATCATTTTGCAAAGTTCCATGGTCACTAACCAGAAAATAGCCATAACGATGTTCAGCTTCTCCAATTCCATAGCACAAAAATGACTGACTAAGGACCCTAGAAAATATATAAAAGTGTTAAGTGAATGTTCAAATATAATAAAAATGTAATACTGTACATTGAAAAGAAATTCATACTACAAAAACTAAGTGAAATTTAGATACTGATGATTGCATTACATTACATTTTAAGAAATACAGAACTGTACATTCCTTTTCATATTAAATATTTATGAATATTTTTCATATGAACCTAAGAATCAAATTTATACCCAATTATGTTTAAAATGTTCCCAGACATACCATTATCAAGCCTTATAAATGAAAGTATTAAGAGTTATGAGTGACTGTCTGTACAGTTACACCTGTAAACCATTGGTTGAGAGACTGCTGTGCACATTTTGTATTTTGTCATGTAGATTACATTAATTTTGGTAGAATGAGAACAGGAGATTGTATGCAAATTGACAAATTTAAAAAATTTGTATTTTCCTAACTACGGTATACAAATCTGAGTCCTTTGATAGGTGTAAGATTTAAGAAAAGCTGCAATCTTGGCTGTTAGGATTTTATGATGAGGTGTTGGTACTTATAGGTGGCTAGCGGGGAAGACCTGTTTTCAGCCCTGCCAGCTCACTAAGTAGCCTTCAACTTGACAGATTCCTACAGGGAGAAAAACTCTCGACCTTTAATAGGACATTTATCCTTAAAGAGGAAATTCCTACAACCAAACTGGCTAGTGTAAAATTTTGCAATGTCAGTGCACTCAGACCTGAATAGGTGCAGGTGATAGATTTTATCACTTAAGTACAGCTTAATTATCTAAGGTAACACTCTTAGGAGGTTGCAAATCTCAAACTTCATAAACTAACCTCAGCTGAATTGGATAGATATCTTGGGAATGGTATTGGTTTCTTGCACAAGGAATGGTTGGAAGTCAGAGGTATTCAATAGTCCTCCTTAACCCTGGAGAGAAGCCAAGGTTCTGTTTGGAGACTTTCTTGAATCTGATATAAAAGGGAAAGCCTTCCTCCTACCAGGAGAGGTCTGGAAATCCTGCCAGAGTGGAATACAGATGGCCTAACACAGTTACGAAATGAAGCCTTTGGAGTTGGCAACTCTAAGAGATGAAGTAGGTATTGGCTTACAGAAGTACTCCTATAAAGAAACCTCAAAGACACTTTTCAATTTTTGCATCAACTTGTGCCGTCACCTTTTTAATCTTATTAACACCTAATGCAACACCTAAAATACTTGAAGAAATCAAGGACTTCTCCAGAGCATCAGACAATGTCTCTACCACAAAAGACTACTTGTTCCCTATGTTTAAACATAAAACACACAGGGGTGGAACAGCCTCAAAAGCCCCATCTAAATTAAGATTTAAAAGTTGATGGCCTGCAAACTTCTCTTCTATTTACTGAGAAATAATCCCTGCTACAGAATCTGCAAGATTATTTAAAAAATACTCCCATTATATTTCCTGTACCTATGAAGAACATTTCACTTTTAGATCAGTTTGCAAATCCTGCTATTACAATCTCCTCCTCTTAAAATTGATTATAGGTTCAAGAGAAGTACTTAAATTCAAACAAATACCCAAGTTAGGCAACTCATTTGTTTTATAGATCTTGGAAGATTTTGTAATGACAAAAAAAGTTTTAACAAAAAATAAGGACTTGAATTTATCCATTGTATTTAAAACAATCTGAGAAAAATAAGGAACACATGTTGTCTCGATGGCAGATCTTTCCGACAGCTTAGAACTTGAAGAATCAGATCTTACCTTGAGTGTTTTTTTTGGACACCTATCAGAAAAAGTTTCTTTATCAACTGGAAAGGTTATACAGTACCTGTCAAAGAAGAGATCCTTCTCCACCTGATCTTTCTGTTCTTGAAAAAAATAACGTATAACTAAGTTTGGTAAAATAAAAAATATTGAAATTATCCATAATGTTAGAATCATTCCATGTGCTTGCTATTAATGGGAGCCTTTGTGCCAGTGCATAGTAAGGAACTAATTTTGGCAGTAAAGGTTCTGTCATATATATTAACATCATTAGGGATAACTAAAGATATGCTAGTGGCTAAGCCATCTGAAACATTACATCCAGTCAGTAACAGAGACCACAAGATATGTCAAGCCAATAAAATAAGAAATATGTGATGCTTATTAGTGCTTACTTCAGCAACTGGAGGAATATTGGATCAAGACTACAAGCTCGGACTTCTAACTCGGAATCTAATGGTCCATAGAAGCAGATTGGATATTTGCATACTGTACATGCTAAGGCTTTTCATTGAACAATGCATAATAAGTTGAAATAACTAAATCTAATTCATTGTGATAAACTAGATATGTAAATTATAGTAATTTCCCAGAATAATTCTATTTAGTCATTCATACTTAAACAAATCCAAAATAAGATCTAAAGTTAATATTTCTCCTTTATAAGTAACTACAAAGATAATTTCTAGTAAATTCCCCATCTATTTTCTTGTTCTAATTTTTGTATTTACACCTGCAATGTATTAATGAGGATTAACTATTCAAAAACAAGCTTAGACAGCTGCTAATTATATTGGTTGATTTAAGAGAAAAAGTTCCAACATTACTGTAAATTAGAACTAAAGGGGAAATTTTTCTTGCACTTGAGCTAATAATTTACCAGTTGGTCGATAAAACAACAGAAAATATAAGGAAAATAGTCTTACAAAGACATCTAAATGTGACACGGAACCATTAGTATCAAAACTTCTCTCAAGTAACTTATTTGGATATGCTACCACTAAGAAGTTTCCTAAAAGATTAAATACCTCATCAGAGAAACTCGCCTGTATTCACCTATTCTCATTTTCCAGACAAGAAACTTCGTTTAAAGTCAACAACAGACTTTACTAATAACGGTAACCTCTACGCCTGTTTATTTAAGGGAGTCATTTCAGAAGTAAATGTACTCGGACATACATTACCACAACTAAAGAAAAAAAAAATAAAGAATGTGCTAGTGGCCAAGCCTACATTAGGCCAAGCTCACTGCCATCCATAACACAATTCAATCGTTGACTTTCTGAAGTTGAGATATATAGAAAAGAATTTTGTTATTAGACAGAAACCATAAAATATTCACATTATTAACATAGGTATAACAATGATGGTCAAGAAAACCTACCTCAGAAGGAATGTTAGGAACCAGACTACCAGCTCGGACTTTTATCTCTGAGCAAGGTGTCCTAAAGAGCAGAACAAGAGTTGCAGACAATAGCCAGAATAACACAAAATAGAAAAATCTGAAGTAATCTTGTGAATACTCTTTGTAAAGGCTTAGACTCCGTCAGTGCTGTGCACCAGCAGTACCCTTACTGACTGGTAGACTAAAACACCTTGGCCGAACTTTTGATGTTAGCCTTGCGATCTGTATTTTCTGGATTTTTACCTAAACTAAATGCAGAAAAATTAAAATAGTGAGGGTGTATACTGAACTTGATATACTTTAAATTTGAACAATCAAAGTATTTAGCTTTGCTTGTTTAGGAAAACAACCTTCCTCTGTACATAAAAACAAAACACAATCTTGCAGCCAGCATGCTTCTTAAAGCCAGGAATAATTCATAATCACATTGTGATTTATTCAATCAGATTTGAACCACCTCGCTGGTATTCATAGCAATTTAGGAAAACATCTCTAATCAAAAATAAATACTTAAAACCACAATGGAAAAAAAATTATTTTGAATCGTCTTTTAAACATATGAGCATCATATGCAGCGAGAGAATTGAAAAGGCAGAGAATACCATGGCCCTTGAATGCCTAGTTAGCTGCCATCGACTGTCAGATGAGTTGATGGTTAGCAGAGAAAGTGGCATTTTCCAAGGAAAGCAAACAGGAAATTCTTATATTGGGGTAGGTGTCATTTAAACAGCCTCAAGAGAGAAGCAATATGAATACCTATAGAATTTCATTGAAATAATTGCTTTGGCACCACGCTGTTTTTTTTTTAAAAACCTTAAAAGATAAAACCTTTAAAAATAACCTTCCACACATCACTCATCAATTACAAATAAAACTAGATAAACCCTATTTGAGCTAATGCCCAACTAAGCATAAAAAAAATAATTATGCCTACGTTTGATTCACTAAAATCTCCAAATATGTTATTTTCATTAGTAAAATAAATTTTTGAATATACTTACTCGATAATCATGTAGCTGTCAACTCCGTTGCCCGACAGAAATCTACGGACGGGATACGCCAGCGATCGCTATACAAGAGGGGGGTGTACTCACCAGCGCCATCTGTGGTCAGGTACTCCAGTACTTCTTGACAACACCACCTCAATTTTTTCCTCGGTCCACTGGTTCTCTATGGGGAGGAAGGGTGGGTCAATTAAATCATGATTATCGGGTAAGTATATTCAAAAATTTATTTTACTAATGAAAATAACATTTTTCAATATTAATCTTACCCGATAATCATGTAGCTGATTCACACCCAGGGGGGTGGGTGAAAACCAGTGTACATGTTAATCAAGAAGCTAAGTATCCCGTATTTCATTTTATCAGTTATTCAAAATAACAAATGAAATTATAAGTACCTGGTAAGGAAGTCGACTTGAACCATTACTCTGCCTTTAATAAGTACGTCTTCCTTACTGAGCGCAGCGGTCCTCTTAGGAGGCTGAACAACTCTTAGGTGCTGAAGTATAAAGGGCTGCAACCCATACTAAAGGACCTCATCACAACCTCTAACCTAGGCGCTTCTTAAGAAAGAATTGACCACCCGCCAAATCAACTAGGATGCGGAAGGCTTCTTAGCCTACCGTACAACCCAAAACAACAATAAAAGCATTCAAGAGAAAGGTTATAAAGGTTATGGGATTATGGGAATGTAGTGGCTGAGCCCTCACCTACTACTGCACTCGCTGCTACGAATGGTCCCAGGGTGTAGCAGTTCTCGTAAAGAGACTGGACATCTTTGAGATAGAATGATGCAAACACTGACTTGCTCCTCCAATAGGTTGCATCCATAATACTCTGCAGAGAACGGTTCTGTTTGAAGGCCACTGAAGTAGCCACAGCTCTCACTTCATGTGTCCTTACCTTCAGCAAAGCAAGGTCTTCATCCTTCATGTGAGAATGAGCTTCTCTAATCAGAAGCCTTATGTAATAAGAAACTGCGTTCTTAGACATAGGCAGCGAAGGTTTCTTAATAGCACACCATAAGGCCTCTGATTGTCCTCGCAAGGGTTTTGACCTTTTAAGATAGTACTTAAGAGCTCTGACAGGGCAAAGTACTCTCTCCCGTTCGTTACCCACCAAGTTGGAAAGGCTAGGAATATCGAACGATTTAGGCCAAGGACGTGAAGGAAGCTCATTTTTTGCCAAAAAACCGAGCTGTAAGGAACATGTAGCTGTTTCCGATGTGAAACCTATGTTCCTGCTGAAGGCGTGAACCTCACTTACTCTTTTGGCTGTTGCAAGGCAGACGAGGAAAAGAGTTTTGAGAGTGAGGTCTTTGAAAGAGGCTGACTGGAGAGGTTCAAATCTGGATGACATAAGGAACCTTAGGACTACGTCTAGATTCCAGCCTGGAGTGGACAACCGACGTTCTTTAGAGGTCTCAAAAGACCTAAGGATGTCCTGCAGATCTTTGTTGGAGGAAAGATCCAAGCCTCTGTGACGGAAAACCGCTGCCAACATACTTCTGTACCCCTTGATCGTAGGAGCTGATAGAGATCTAACATTCCTAAGATGTAACAGGAAGTCAGCAACTTGGGTTACAGTGGTACTGGTAGAGGAAACTGCATTGGTTCTGCACCAGCTACGGAAGACTTCCCACTTAGATTGATAGACTCTGCGAGTGGATATCCTCCTTGCTCTGGCAATCGCTCTGGCTGCCTCCTTCGAAAAGCCTCTAGCTCTAGAGAGTCTTTCGATAGTCTGAAGGCAGTCAGACGAAGAGCGTGGAGGCTTGGGTGTACCTTCTTTACGTGAGGTTGACGTAGAAGGTCCACTCTTAGAGGGAGAGTCCTGGGAACGTCGACCAGCCATTGCAGTACCTCTGTGAACCATTCTCTTGCAGGCCAAAGGGGAGCAACCAGCGTCAGCCGTGTCCCTTCGTGAGAGACGAACTTCTGAAGAACCCTGTTGATGATCTTGAACGGCGGGAATGCATACAGGTCGAGGTGGGACCAATCCAGCAGAAAAGCATCCACGTGAACTGCTGCCGGGTCTGGAATCGGGGAACAGTACAATGGGAGCCTCTTGGTCATCGAGGTGGCGAACAGATCTATAGTTGGCTGACCCCACAGGGCCCAAAGTCTGCTGCACACGTTCTTGTGAAGGGTCCATTCTGTGGGGATGACTTGACCCTTCCTGCTGAGGCGATCTGCCGAGACATTCATATCGCCCTGAATGAACCTCGTTACCAGCGTGAGCTTTCGACTTTTTGACCAAATGAGGAGGTCCCTTGCGATCTCGAACAGCTTCCTCGAATGAGTCCCTCCCTGCTTGGAGATGTACGCCAAGGCTGTGGTGTTGTCGGAGTTCACCTCCACCACCTTGTTTAGCAGGAGGGACTTGAAGTTCCTTAAGGCCAGATGAACTGCCAACAACTCCTTGCAATTGATGTGAAGCGTTTCCTGTTCCTGGTTCCATGTCCCCGAGCATTCCTGTCCGTCCAATGTCGCGCCCCAGCCCGAGTCTGATGCGTCCGAGTAGAGATGAAGGTCGGGGGTCTGAACAGCTAATGAGAGACCCTCCTTGAGAAGAATGTTGTTCTTCCACCACGTTAGAGTAGCCCTCATCTCTTTGGAAACAGGAATAGAGACCGCCTCGAGCGTCATATCCTTGTTCCAGTGAGCTGCTAGATGGTACTGAAGGGGGCGGAGGTGGAGTCTCCCTAACTCGATGAACAGGGCTAACGATGAAAGAGTCCCTGTTAGACTCATCCACTGCCTCACCGAGCATCGGTTCTTCTTCAGCATGCTCAGGATGCACTCTAGGGCTTGGTTGATTCTTGGGGCCGACGGAAAAGCCCGAAAAGCTCGACTCTGAATCTCCATTCCCAGGTAAACGATGGTTTGGGAAGGAACGAGCTGGGACTTCTCTAAATTGACCAAGAGACCCAGTTCCTTGGACAAATCCAAAGTCCATCTGAGACTCTCCAGACAGCGACGACTTGTGGGGGCTCTTAAAAGCCAGTCGTCTAAATAAAGGGAGGCTCTGATGTCTGCCAAGTGAAGGAATTTCGCAATATTCCTCATCAGTCGCGTAAACACAAGGGGTGCCGTGCTTAGGCCAAAGCACAGGGCTTGGAATTGGTACACAACCTCTCCAAAGACGAATCTCAGAAAAGGTTGGGAGTCTGGATGGATGGGAACGTGAAAGTAGGCGTCTTTCAGATCCAACGAGACCATCCAGTCCTCCTGCCTGACCGCTGCTAGGACCGACTTCGTCGTCTCCATAGTGAACGTCTGCTTGGTGACATAAGCATTGAGCGCACTGACGTCCAGCACCGGTCTCCAACCTCCTGTCTTCTTGGCCACCAGGAAGAGACGGTTGTAAAAGCCCGGGGATTGATGGTCCCGGACTATCACCACTGCCTCCTTCTGTAACAGGAGCGACACCTCTTGATGTAACGCTAGCCTCTTGTCCTTCTCCTTGTAGTTGGGAGAGAGGTTGATGGGAGATGTGGTCAGAGGGGGATTGCGGCAGAACGGAATTCTGTAACCCTCCCTTAGCCACTTGACAGACTGAGCGTCTGCACCTCTTCTTTCCCAGGCTTGCCAGAAGGTCTTGAGTCTGGCTCCTACAGCTGTCTGGAGAGGAGGGAAGTCAAAGCTTGCTTTTCGTGGACTTGGCACCTTTCTTGGACTTGCCCCTGTGACTGTCTCCACGGGAACTTCCTCGGCTGGGGGCTCTGCCACGAAAGGGCGGAATGAATCTGGTAGCAGGTGTATCAGCTACAGGGGTGCGGTAAGATCTCGGCACTGAAGGTACGATTTTAGCCTTACGTGCTGAAGAGGCCATGAGGTCATGCGTATCTTTCTGGATAAGAGCCGCAGCCATCTCCTTGATTGGCTCCTCCGGAAACAGGAACTTGGAGAGAGGAGCAAACATCAACTGTGACCTCTGGCAAGGGGTGATACCAGTAGATAAGTAGGAGCATAGATGTTCCCTTTTCTTGAGGACTCCTGAGACAAAAATAGAAGCAAGTTCGCCAGAACCATCGCGAATTGCTCTGTCCATACAGGACATGATCAGCATGGCCGAGTCTTTGTCAGAAGGGGCAGTCTTCTTGCTCAAGGCCCCCAGGCACCAATCGAGGAAATTAAAAATTTCGAAGGCGCGAAAGACTCCCTTCAACAAGTGGTCCAGATCAGAAAAAGTCCAGCAGACCTTGGAGCGTCTCATAGCCGACCTACGGGGAGAGTCAACCAAACTTGAGAAGTCGGCCTGGGCAGAGGCAGGGACCCCCAAGCCTGGTTCCTCTCCCGTGGCATACCAGACGCCCAACTTAGAAGCCAGCTTAGGAGGAGGAAACACAAAAGATGTCCTTCCCAGTTGCTGCTTGGACTGCAACCAATCCCCTAAAACCCTCAAAGCTCTCTTTGATGATCTGGCGAGGACAAGCTTGGTGTAGGCAGACGTAATAGGCTGCATGCCTAGAGAAAACTCGGATGGGGGAGAACGAGGGGTTGCAGAAACGAAGTGTTCAGGGTATAACTCTCTGAACAGAGTCAGGACCTTACGAAAGTCTAATGAAGGTGGCGACGACTTGTGTTCCTCCACATCAGAAGAAGGATCATCCAGGTGAGCAGCTTCATCCTCAGAAACCTCATTTCCTGAGAGTTGAGAAGCGAGAGGTAACGGTATAGCGGCATGCTGAATGGCTGAATCCTGTAGAACGGGTGCATGCGCACTTGCGGATCCATCATCACGCCTCTGCTGAAGAGGATGAGGGCTGGCAATGACAAAGTCATGAGGCTGAGGTGAAGGAGGTTCTGCGGAGGTCTGAGGAGCAAGCGTGGTCAGAAGCGAATGCTGTAAGGCATGAGGCTCATGCTGCATGGTATGCGGTTCGTGTTGAATGGGAAGAGGCTCATGCTGCGAAGAATGCGGCTGCTGCATGCGTTGAGGAGGCTGCCTCATGGCATGAGGTTCCTGCTTCAAGAGTTGCGTCTGCCTCAAGGGTTGAGGAGGTTGCTGCGAAGAGAGAGGCTCTTGCCTCAAGGGTTGAGGCGGTTGCCGCATAGCATGAGGCTGCTGCCTCATGGGTGGAGGAGGTTGCCGCAACGCATGAGGCTCCTGCCTCATGGGTGGAGGAGGTTGCCGCAACGCATGAGGCTCCTGCCTCAAGGGTTGAGGAGGTTGCCGCATAGCAAGAGGCTCCTGCCTCAAGGTAAGAGGAGGTTGCTGCATAGCGCTGGTACCTGGCAACTCCCAATGCGGCAGCTCACGCATGGAGGCAGGAGGAGCCTCAACATCATACGTCTGGCAGGGTGGACTGCGCAGAGGTGGAGGAGCGCTCGCAGGAGGAGGTGTGCTAACCTTCTCTGCCTGAAACTCCTGCATCAAAACCGCAAGCTGAGACTGCATTGTCTGCAGCATAGACAACTTGGGATCAACAGAAGTTGGCTGCCTCATAGCATGAGGTTCAGCAGAGGCCTGTTGAGGCATCGCCTTACCTCTCTTAGGAGGTGTGCAGTCATCAGATGACTGCGGCGAGTCCGAACTGGCCCAGTGGCTACACCTGGGCCGTTGGACTCGCTCGGCTGGGACCTTACGTTTAAGAGGTCGTGAGACCTGGGTCCAGCGTTTCCTCCTGGAAACATCTTCCGCAGACGAGGAATTTAAGGGCTCAATCGTCTGGGAGTGGAAGTGACGATCTCTATCAGATACGCCCGCAACCACTGAGGATACAACTGTGCGCCGATCAAGGCCTGCCGAACCCTTTTGCCCTTCGACTTTGCTTCTCCCCTGGGCTTGGGAGCTTGCAAGAGGTCCCGGACTGGGAGGACGACTGGCACGCACAGAAGTATCCTCATGCGCAACACTGACACTGACACTAGGCACAGCACTGGCACTAACACTTCCCACTGCACTTTTCACTTTAAGTTCCTTGACATCTGCCAAGAGAAGATTGTGGTCACTCACTAAAGACTCCACCTTATCACCTAGAGCCTGAATGGCACGTAACATATCCGACATATCAGGCTGAGCACTCGTAATAGGTTCGGGGGTCACCACCACAGGGGAAGGAAAAGGTTGAGGATCATGGGGGGAGGAATAAACCAAAGAGCGAGAAGAACTCCTCCTAACTCTCTCCCTCTCTAACCTAGTCGTATACTTGAGGAATTCATTAAAATCGAATTCCGAAAGCCCAGCACATTCCCCACATCGATCTTCCAACTGACAGGATTTTCCCCTACAGTCGGAACAAACGGTGTGAGGATCAACCGAGGCCTTCGGAAGACGCCTAGTACAAGTCCTAACACTACATCGCCTTTGTCTAGGAGCTTGAGAGTGGTCGGACATCTTGAATTTAGAGAACAGTCAAGGGGGAATTCCAAAGTAAAGCAAAGATCGTTAACCAATAAATCAATTTAATACCAAAAGCTATCTAAGCTAAGGGAAAAGCTTCCTGTATAGCGAAGGCTAAATTTTAGAGCAATACTTCACCAAAACCGTGAACAAAGACTCCAAAAACAACAGCGTATCCATGTAGGTCTTGCCGGCGGCACGACAGAGGAAAAAATTGAGGTGGTGTTGTCAAGAAGTACTGGAGTACCTGACCACAGATGGCGCTGGTGAGTACACCCCCCTCTTGTATAGCGATCGCTGGCGTATCCCGTCCGTAGATTTCTGTCGGGCAACGGAGTTGACAGCTACATGATTATCGGGTAAGATTAATATTGAAAACTCAAAGTTATGAGAAGCAATCCAATTTCAGACAAACCGTAACAATGACTCTTCAATAATTTTTCTTTCTCAACATGGATACAGTGAACCCTGGCTACTTCGCGGTTCGACCATCGCGGATTCACCACTTCGCGGATTTTTTCCATAACCCATTTATATACAGTAATATATATATATATATATATATATATATATATATATGTGTATACATATAAATATATATATATATATATATATATATATATATATATATATATATATATATATATACATACATATACACACACACACACATATATATATATATATATATATATATATATATATATATATATATATATATATATCTAAAGTAGGAAGATGTGATGTAGTTCTAAGGGAAAAGTATGGGAAATATGTCTGGATAATAAGCAAAGCTCTACCTCCAGTTTGTTTCTTCATTATGATCAGAGATAAATGTAAACAAAACATTGGTTGCCATTTTTTATCGTGCTTTTTAGCGTTTAGGAAACGCATGATATAAAATCACCTTTAATATTTGTGCCTGTTTTAGTTTAGGGTACTGTAGTACATGCATTAAGTGTTCTGTACATTAAAGGGTAGTTTGTTAACAGTACTACGTACAAGGGAAGGTTTTAAAAGTCTGAATATACATGTTGAATAAATAGGTAAATATGGTGTCACTACTTCGCGGATTTTCACCTATCGCGGCCGCGTCTGGAACCTATCTACCGCGATAAACGAGGGTTCACTGTAATTGCATTTTGAAAACAAATTACGAATATTCCTTTTGTAGTAATTATCGACTTACTTTTATACATTACACACACATTACCTAAGGGATTAGAGTAGCATGATGTAAGAAAGTCCTTGAATGCTAAATAAGATTTTGCTTAACAAAATTATATACTGTAACCTTAAGTGTTTTGTTTAATATACACTAAAATGTCTGATAAAAAAAAAAAAAAAAAAAAAAAAAAAAAAAAAAAAAAAAATATTAAAAATTTGCCCCTAAATGCAGGTTGAAATTACTATAAAAAAAACATAAAAGTAATGTTCAATAAATAATATTGAAAATATACACAATTCAATAGATTTAAGGGATGGGGACTGTACTATTAGAATACTGTATGTTACCTGCTAAAAATAGTAAATAAGAAATGAAAATGACAATTAGTTTTAGTCAAATGTATCTATTTGCAATGCATTTTATCTTTAAGAATAAATTACAATTTAATCAGTATACTCTTTTTTACAAGACACTTTTTTTCAACATTTTATGTACAAATACATGTATAGTATATGTGTTTGACAGGAGCCAAGTAATGGTGGATGGAAGCAAAATGACAAAAGAAAATGACACTTATCTTTGGCGAGCATAGACTAAATCAATGCAGTGGAAACGAAACTCATGATAAGAGGGACATAAAATTGAATCATGTATTGGAGAGAAAATTCCAAGTCATGGATATGCAAGATTGCATATATGAGAATATACGGTTATAAACATAATAAATTAGTCTAAAAAGTCACAGGGCTCTCACATGTAAGTACAGCTTATGAAGCTCTATGAGAGACTAAAGCCTGAAAACCTACACAGACATAAAGATAAGTTCTTTAATATATGATAGTTTGCTAGTCAGATCCATACCGACTAGGGGAAATTTTCCCATTGTCTGAAATAATATTCACTAAAAAAAAAATATATATATATATATATATATGTGTATATATATATATATATATATATATATATATATATATATATATATATATATATATGGGTGTATGAAATTCAAAAGTATAATATTAACAAGAGACCATGCAACTTATAAATAACCAGATTAATGTTATAATTTTCAGGTGAAAAGCATGAAAAGTGTAAAAAGAATTGTTTTATTCAAAAATGACAAGAGAAATTGGAAGGAAATGATCACATTTGAATATATATATAAATGAAAATTTTAGCTCCATGACAAGCCGAGGAGAATACTGGTTATGGGTATACATGATATTAAGACAAAAATTTAGAATGTCCTACCGATGGATCTAAGGGTATTTAAATGTTTTGTTTGCTTCTTCTGTATTACATAAAAGCATCTAAGGAATTCAGCATTACACATGGCAACCAATTATCATTTGATAAAGTTTGCCATAACACAACTAAAGACATTCCAGTAATATTGAATTGGTAAAACCTTTGAAAGTTAAAAAAATATGAATCACAAAAACTTACATGTAATCGTGCTTAAAGAGAGTCACGTTTTCAGGTGTCCAAGTTCCATTATCAACTACTGTACGGGTTATCTGTACAGATGCTCCTCCAACATCCAAGGCAGCAGCTGTTGACTCATCCTGAAATTTGGATGAATACCAAAATTCAAAATGTATAATTAAATTCTCATCGATATGTGAAAACATTCCTAATTATTCACACAATTATTTCATATTTACAAATAAAGGAATTTTAATGATACAATTTATTTCTGTAGGCTACAGTCAGCATCAAAACTGATCCAACATATTTCAGAGGATTTCGTTCAAAATTCACTAACTGGCAACTACAATGCTTATCTCAAAAACTTATTTTTTTCTACATTGAAAGCTCTATCAAGCAAAATAAAGCTTTCATATGATGCACACATATCCTATCTATGATATATATAAGAATCATAAGAAAAAATAATGTGATAGTAATTATTTCAAAGAATAGCAATCACTTCAAACAGAACAATTTGGAAATTTTTGTTCAACACGGGATTACCAACATTACCTATGTATATTTCAAACAAAGTGGAAACAAATATTTAATATCATACTGTATTATCAATTATTCTACCAAAGATGCATAAAACCATGCAAGTATCAATAAAATATAAAGGGAAAATCTTCATAACATTAAACATAATCAATTGTGAATGCACTTAAAGTCAACAGAGATGTTGGGTGGGTTGGTAATTCTGATATTCACATTTATGAACCGAACCGTTTGGATTCTACTTCAGCTCTGGCATCAGTTTAAACCAATGACACAAACATAACAATATTTACCCAACTAATGAATTGCCAGCCATGGCCTACTAGTGGGGGAATTTGCCTTAATATCCTCATCGCCAGTCAGTACTACTAAGGCAGGGGCCATGACCCCAGTCCCCCAGAATTAGCCGTAGTCGCAGCCTTCAGACGAACACAGTATCTTTGAGAGAAGAACGTTTTGCTACAGTCTACTGTGGAGTTGCCAGTTAGTATATTTCATTCCAATTATTATCATCTTTTTTTTATCTGATAATAAGTATCAGTGATTAACTGTAGAATCACAGAAAACATTTCCCTAGTGAATGGGTCTTGTGCGAAACTATGGTCACAGTTAGCCCATGAATATTGTGAGCCCTGGGAGGGCCCTGGTAGACCCTTTTCAAAGGGTTTGAAAGCTCTCATAATAGTTCCTCTGTCCGGGTGTGGTTATTGCAAAAGGCTGACCATCTTTTGCATTCAGATCTTTCCAGACAATACTAGTCTGCTCGTAACACTAGGTATACAGTTAATTCTAATAGTCATGCCTTCTCCATCTTTAGGTTCAATACTACGCAGTATTCTAGAAGTTTTATTCCAGCTATGACCAGATTGTGGGATGATCTTCCTAATCAGGCAGTCGAGTCCGTGGAACTTCCAAAGTTCAAACTTGCAGCAAATGTTTTTATGCTGATCAGGCTGACATAAGTGTCTCTTTATACTTCATAAATGAAAGATCTATTTTAGTGTTGTTGCTGTTGTTGTTTTGTGTTAATTGTTCATTGCTTTTCTTGTACTTTGTTTCTTTGTTTCCTTTCCCCACAGGGCTATTTTTTCCTGTTAGGGCCTTTGGGCTTACAGTATAGCATCCTCCTTTTCCAACTAGGGTTTTAACTTAGCTAGTAATAATAATAATACCACCATGACTGTCATGAGCTTTTTATCGTAACCAGAAAAGGATTGTGTTCGTAGACTTGACTTTTTGGTTTGGATTTGTGCTAACAAACAAGATAGAGAAGGACAGGCAGCAGGAACTGTCCTCTTCAAGGTATAAGTGAGCTGCCCATAGAGAACAAGTAACAAACTGTACGGATCATTAGTTACCTCCTTTAAAAGTCAAATCTAGTAACAATATTAGGATTTTGGATCTTGGCTACAAAATCTGATATGAAATTAAATAAAAGATCTTTTCACCCCCTGGAGTGTTTTCACACTTGCTCACTCTTTTGACGAGTCTAGACCCAACAGGAAGACCGTCTTTAGTACGGTATTCCCTCGGCTATTGTGGATGTTCCTTTCCAGGACACCCCCAAATCCCTGCAATAAGCTTAAAAACTACCAAGTAGATACAGAAATCTACAGTATTTTTTTTGTTCAAAACATTTTTATTTTCTTCATAAATTTATGCTTTTATAGATCCTCCTAACATTCTTATAATCCTGTTACACACTCTTAACCACTTTGCTATGATTACGTCAGTATACTGTACATCAAAACATGCATGGTGATACAGATGGTGACGTTTGGATACATCATTATTATTATTATTAGCATCATCATTACAAGCTTTAATGTAAACTATATCAAGGTTGAAGTTACTTGTATACTCTACAGCAGATTATAAGATAAAGTTGTGTATCACACAAAGTTCATACTCAAAAACTTTTAACTAAAAAAATCTTCTCCTCTCCCTGATATCAGCCCCTCATCTTTCTTTCTACAGCCAACCAACGAAGTCTTTAGGATTCTAGCCTTTATTAATGATTTGGTAAGAGCTATTTTAGTCTGGTTTCATGTTATTTCAGTGTTTGTATGTTGAAATATCAAATCACACCACTCTTTCTAGCCACTGGTGACATTCCCTACCTAAGGCATTACTCAAACTCCCCGACACCCCCAGCTTAGAGATGTAGGTATCCTCGCATATTAACTTACCACCAACCAAAATATTTGCAATTCTAGTTTTTATTCTTGATTTTTCCAAGGTCTATTTTAGTGTATTTTTATATTGCTATGGTGTTTAAATCACAGAGAAAACACGTAATGTAGCTTTTCAAACACCATCGGTTCTCCACCTCTAACCAAAACGTTTTACCAGTAAAGCAAGATGACACACGACGAGATATCAAACTTCTGTACTCTTCAGTAATAATGGACTTCTTTCATTGTACAGAAGTGTAATTAAAATATCTATTTGTTTCATATGACAAGAAGTATTCTATAATGTGTAATTTATAAGGTATATTATAAACAAAAAACTGATGACAAAAGAAACTTATTTCTGGCCCTGAGAGAGAGAGAGAGAGAGAGAGAGAGAGAGAGAGAGAGAGAGAGAGAGAGAGAGAGAGAGATAATAGTTCATTAGACAAGGTTTGTTCATTTGTCTGTCATTCCACCTGCCGGAATTCCACGATAAATAACCGTCAAAATAATCACACTACTCGTTAATAATAATTGACTTTACGTTGTACAGAAATGTAATGAAAATATCCATTAGGTTCCTATGACAAGAAGTATTCTATAATGTATAATTTATAAAGTAAAAATAAATTCAAAATAACTGATGACAAAAGAAACATTTCTGGCCCCACACAGAGAGAGAGAGAGAGAGAGAGAGAGAGAGAGAGAGAGAGAGAGAGAGAGAGAGAGAGAGAGAGAGAGAGAAGAGACGAATATAAATTTAGTTAATTTGACATAAGGTTTGTCCTTTCATCTGTCATTCCACCTTGCGTGTTGACTGTTACCTGATTATTCCTGTTTTGAGTATTTCAAGGGGTTTGGAAACAGAAACTGCACATGTAAGAACATGACGAATACTGCGTAGAATGGCAGTAAATGGAAATAATGAAAGTAGAAATGAAGATATTTGTAGAAATGATAGTTGAGAAAAAAGAAGATATAAAATAAGAATAAGACAAATCTCGTCGTGTGTCAACAACTTGCGTTGCTGGTAAAACGTTTTGGTTTCTTTGTGGTTGGACTTATGGTAGTCAGACAAGGATAATTGAAGAACACTACATAGCAAGTCTGTGTGATATCAATCTCTCACGCCAACATATTATTACAACACTAAAATAGACCTTACATAATAATGAATAAGGATTGGAATCGCAAGTATTTCGGTTGGTGTCGAGGCAAGATGTGTGGATCCCTGTCTCCAAGCTGGGGTTGTCAGGAGGGAGTTTGAGTAATGCCTCAGATAGGGAATGTCGCTATTAGCTAGAGAGAATGGTGTGATTATCATATGGTAACAAAAAGACTAAAATAGCTCTTACATATTCAGAAGTAAAGGCTAGAATCCCAAAGACTTTGTTGGTTGGTTGAAGACAGAAAGAGTAGGGGCTAATATTAGGGAAGCAAGATTTTTTTAGTGAAATTTCCCAAGTGAGAACTGTGTGCGATATACAACCATGTGCATACTCTTCCATAGCTTACCTTGTAATAATAATAGTAATGACGAATCCTGACGTTACAGTGTGTATTACCAGGCATGTTTTGACTTATAACAATGTCATCGTAGCGAAGGGGTTAAAAGGCTGATTTAAATAGGGTATTCTGCTTGTGCAGGTGCGTGACCAGCGTCGAGAGCAGCAGGGTCGATTGTCTGATGGATCCTTATCCCTCAGCAGCGAGGAGAGTCATCTCGATCTTAGGAAGGTTGGCGAGATATAGAAGTACAGTATTGCCCTCTGAGATATACTGTACTCTGGGGATTCTTCGGGCATGGGGTTGTCTCTAGCTCGCCTCGAGAGCCCCTTAGTTCCTGTGGGCGACAGAGCAGATGCTTGTATCTCTTAAAAGGTTAGCCCATTCCCATCCGGGAGCCCTAAGAACTGAAGAGTCCTTGGACTGCTTGACACCTAATGACAACGATCTGGGTGACTGTGTTGTATGGGAGCTCAACTGAGGTGTTCTATGGGTGGCTCACTCCCTACTGGATGCTCTATCCTGGAATTCATGCTTTGCCTGAGAATGAGAGCGCCACTTAATAAAGGTTTCCTAGTTGTATGCTGCAGGATGTCTGGATGATCGTGGCTGAACACATGATTCTACTTGGGGGAGCGCCTATGCACAGATGTGTGGGCAGGAACAGAAGAATATGTGTTATATGGACAGCATGCACACCTAGACTTTCCTTTCATCAAAGGATGTACGTCCAAAGGAAAGTGTGCCAAAGTGCAAACAGTAAAGAGCACTTGTACAGGAGAAATTTACCGAACTTGACCTTAATTTAAGATTAGATGCAGACGCAAATCATGGAGCTCAATAAACAATGTTCATTGTTTACGACAAAATCTAAAGATTGAGGTTGGGTGCAAACTAAGCACAAGGTAACGTTAGTCTCAAGTACTGCATTAGTATTGGTTCTCGGTGATGGTGACCGGAATTCTTGCCGCATACATTTTCGCCGTAGGACTTTTTGTCACGGACTTTTTGCCGTAGGAATCTTTGCCACTAGGTATTTTTGCCGTAAGGAATTCTTGCCACAAATTGCATATTACTTTTATAATTTAAAGGTATATGAAAGAGTTGACCTATAATAAAAATAAGTATAGTGGCCTACATACATACATCTAATGCGATGGATGGTCTCTGATAATTAGCTCTTACTTATGAAGTTTTAAACAAGCAGTTTTAGCCCATACATACACTCCACTGGTATTCAATAAATAGCTCGTGCTTCTAAAGCTTAAAACAAGTTGTTACATACCTACTTGCATACATACATACACACATACATCTATGTATGTATTCCTGTGGATATGTGGAATGTTTATGAACGGACTTTAAATAAGTTACCAAACACCAGTAATAGTGTAGAAGGGTTTCATAATGCCTTGCAAAGTTCTGTGACAAATATCCACCCAAATATTTGGCAATTAATTAACCTTTTGAAAAACGAAGAGTCTAGCAAAAAAGAAAAGAATTGATATTGAACGTGGCGAAGAATCTCACATGAAGAAAAAGTACAAAGATGTTTATGTACGAATAAAAAGAAGTTTCGAGATATGATTTTCAGCGTAAAGTACACTATTTACGGAGTATTGCAATGAATTTGCACTCATTCTAAACTTAATTAAAGGTTTTTTTTCAAATATTTTGAATTTTAAATAAATAAACCTTCTATATTGTAATACCTTTGTTATTGATTTTATTTTCACAATGATGAATATTTGAATATTTATTGTAACTTCAATTGCTCTTAAATTTATTACTTGTTTTAGATAAATAAACTTTCAGTTTTATAATACACTATTATTCTCATACCCTTTTATACTCATAATTTAGATATATTTTATCAATTATACGTCATTCATGTATGTAGTAGAGTGTATGTATGTATGTATGCTAGAAACTGCTTGTTTAAAACTTACTAAGTAAGAGCTAATTAGATGTATGTGTGTATGTATGTATGTAAGTAGGTATGTATACTTCTTGTTTATAAACAACTTGTTTTAAACTTTAGAAGCACGAGCTATTTATCAAAGACCAGTGGAGTGTATGTATGGGCTAAAACTGCTTGTTTAAAACTTCATAAGTAAGAGCTAATTTTCAGAGACCATCCATCGCATTAATGTATGTATGCAGGCCACTATACTTATTTTTTTTTTTATAGGTCAACTCTTTCATATACCTTTAAATTATAAAAGTAATATGCAATTTGCGGCAAGAATTCCTTACGGCAAAAATACCTAGTGGCAAAGTTTCCTACGGCAAAAAGTCCGTGACAAAAAGTCCTACGGCGAAAATGTATGCGGCAAGAATTCCTAGAACCCTCGGTGATGATGTGTTTTCGGCCTGAACCCACGAGTCTCCCTTATACACACAAAGTCAGTACTTTGCACGTTGAAACAGTGGTCCTGGTTCAGGGAAGACTATATTTCTTTGGTATTTCAAGTTGCATTGGATTCCCTGTTCTAGCCATTAAAAAAAAAAGTCCTTGGCCACAAACCCCACTAACCTCTAAAAGATACTTATAAATTAACCCATGGTAATTACATCTTTTTCAGAGGTTTTTCTGAAAGAGAAGTAGCACTATTTCACAAATGAATTAATATAATAGTAAAATACTATTATTTTACCAAAGATATGTATGCTTTCATTAAATTACATAAAATATTTGCATGCATATTTTTACAATAAAATTTACCTTTGTTAGATGCCCAGAGAGGTAATTTACAGCTGTCCAACCACTTATTCCTTCTTCTGATCCATCAATGATATCAATATTTTCATGGACAATTTGAAACGAGGTCTTTTCCATGAGTATTTCTCGGAGGGTAGCCAAAATCAAACTTGCACCTTCTGGATCAAAGTCTCTGGAGAATGTTAGAACAACGTATATTGAAACAATTTGTAAAGGTGATAACTTCAAACTTTACTTGTTGCCAAGGTGAAAACTTCATAAAGATACAGTAATTTGAATGATGAAGTACAATCTTTAATTACAAAATACAAAACAGTACTAGGTTCAGTAAAATCATTTACATGCTTTATAAAGAAACAGTGGCATACAGATGTTTGGTGCTGCCTAGGGCCTTGTATTATTGTATGTAACAAGAAATGTGAGAAACAGAAACATCTTAATTAAAACCAAATGAACTGAAACACTTTATTCAAATTATATATATATATAAGAAAATAGAAAATATAATCAAAAGTATTCAAATTAAATAGAAAATATAATCAATAGTATTCAAATTAAATAGAAAGCAGAAAACAGAAGATTAAATAAACACTTTATTTAAATTAAATATGAATCAGCCCCATTTAGTAAGTTTGGTTCCCCGGATGAGATCTGTCAGAAAACACTTCAATTAATTTTCGATATCAACTGTGAGGAATTCTTATTCAATCCTGATTAAAACCAGGTTGGTCATTCACTCTTGTGACAGTGAAAACCTCAGATTTGTTTTTATTGATTTCAGTTTTGAACATGAATTATCAAACCTTGCAATTGAAAATGTAATCTTTATGTAATACATATTGTTGGAAAGACGTCCCTTCGAAATTGAAGTAATAACTATAGATTCTCTTTACGATCAGGGGAAGCTGTTACCTCCAACACAAAGGAGCACTTGAAAGCCTACAATTTCATGATATAACTGAATGACAAAATTCAAATACCAAAGAAATGAAAACTTGTCTCTTGAGGTTTTAAGGCGAACACTGCAGTCTTCAAATTTCCCTTTTTGATCAGGTCATGATTTCTACCATTACTGATAATTTCCTCCTTTCTTAACGTGTTGTCAGTCCACTAACCTGGTCATTGTCCTGGCAATATTTATTTTCTCCTTTTTTGTGCAATTAGTAATCACCGTTTATCCAAAAATTAATTAGCAGAGTGTAATGTATTGATGAATTCATAATTTTTCTGATTCAAATTTCAATAAGAGATTTTAGTTTACAAGCTTGATGAACACCATTTTTGGATCCTGAAAATGTTTTTGAAACTTTCTCCACTAATGGTAAAATTGGGTACAAAAAATTCTAAATGATATAAATGGGAATTGCTGAATAGAGTTAAAGGACAGTTGAACACTTAAGAGTGGAACAAGTTAGCAGAGAAAATTGTAAATCTAAAACAGTACATTTTTATATTATTCTTTGATTGGAGGTACTCTCAATATAGATGCTGGGGCCATTGCACCCTTATAGGTACCTTGTCATGCATTGACCTTTCAATTGTACGCTCTAACTGCCTTCTCGAGTTCGATTGGGGAACATTAGATGATTGGCATATTAGTGATCTTGCACCAAGCATTATAAACACCAACTTTACAGAGATTTCCACAATGGAACCTAGACAAGATGGACTGGAATGGATTTCAGAAGCCAAGCAAAATCGAAGGGAATGCATATCAGTTTGAAAGTGTTGATAATGCCATAGACTTACTGAATGAACTTTCCATAAACCATGAGTCAATTAGATTCCCAAAAACACAAGTTTACTCAAATGGCAACCAGACCCCTGGTGGTCTTCAGAACTAACTGCCCTGCACAGAGCCATAAGAAAATCTTTTACTTGATTGCGTAGACGCTGTACAGAGGAGAATTTGATTGACATGAAATGTGGAGCATAGTTCTGTTGAGCCATGAAAGAAGCTAGGCGCCAGTCTTGGATATATTTTGTTTCCTCAGTCAACAGTACTAACCACCATCTTTTGTATGGATGAAAGTAAAAAAGATAGCAGGCAAATTTACCCCTAACCCACCACCAGCAATTATTTTTCAAAGTTATTAAAAATTATGCTATAATAGTCTAATTCAAGTTTATTTAGACAATAAATTTACCCAACAACAATAAATTTACCCAACAATATAGTAATATAAATAATTATTGAAGTACAGCATACAAGTACTACCAAGCAGCCTTACTGGGAACCAATTGAAAACATTAATAATGGTAAATGTCATACATCTGAATGCATACTATATGATCTTTTTTGCATATATCTGATATTTTTTTTATGTAACTAAGTACTAAATACAGTACCAGTATCAAGTTTAATTCCACTACATAGCCTATTGTCATGGGTTTTTGTAAATTCTGTTCTTAATGAATGAACTTTCTTCTAAACAAAAAGCAATTTTGAGGAATACTACAAGGCCTCCATTATCAATATTTCTGGCAAGTACTAGGATTTCCATCCTGCAAAATGCAGTTTTAGTCCAGTAAACACTGTAAATGACTATTCAAAGGGAGGTTAAAGGTTACTCATAAATATATATGTAATTTAAATGTGAATTATAAACTCATGGATACCAATCCACACAAAGAGCACAAACCTTAATATCCTCATTCCTGCAGTGGCCCCAACATAAAATGGAGTACCAGTATGGAACGGCTGTGGAACGTTTTCTTTGGTTTGATCGAGGCATTTTTCTAAATACATCCTTAACCCATCAACATTTTCAACAAAGCTGCTCACTCCACCTGTAGAAAAATTACAAGATGAATAAGAAAAAATAACCCATCAACTGATTAAATGAAAGAGAAGGGGTTCTTGAAAATAGTCTCCTAATAAGAAGAGGGGGGTAAAATCATAGGAAAACAGTTATATGGTCCATAAAACTTACTGCCCATGTACACAAACAGTGTAATGGACATTCTAAATTGATATGTATAGTGTTCACCATTTGAAGATCAGATAACACACGCACTATGGTGTCATCGGTTTAAGTACTTCATGTGCACCGATGACACACTGCATCATCAAATACTTATTTTGTGGAAATACAGTATTTGCTAAAAATTGATGGTTATCTACAGTAAGGAAAACAAGAATTGCATCTCAGTGAGGCCTAATCAGAAGTGTGTCCAGGAAACAGATAGCAACAGCACATGTGTAGGAATGGTCAAGCAAATGTTCAGTACCTAGCAAGAATTCACATCGTTTTACAAGTATCAAGAGCTGCTATACTAAAATTATTTCTTACAGCATACTGAATGACTATCAGGAAATGCCTTTGCACTTTTTCTTCATAAAAAGGAATGTCTACAGAATTTCCACATAAAATGAAATCCCCAACATAATTATATTTCTTATGAATATTCTCAATAATAATCATAATTCTTTTGCATAATTTTCACATTTATTTCTTTGGATTTTTTAAATACTTTCAAGCATTGCAAAAATATGCTTACATAATGCAATAAATCAGAAGTTCATATGTTACAGTATGCTGAACCAAGATACAGAAAAAATAGTTTCTCTGGTGATGTGTAAATTTTGACCCCAGAAAAAAAGCATTGCACTAAATACAGTAACATAAAAGGTGGCTGAAGAAAAGAAAAGCAAGAGCAAAGTAACCCCCTGTAAGCCTTCCGGAAGAATTATCACCCTAACCTGCTCCTCATGAAGATTGATCACCCCGGGTTATCCCACCTGACAAACTGTCACCCTGATGATTCTGGGGGTGACAATCAGAAGGTCCTTAACTTACAAACATTCGGAGATACACAAACAAATCCAACTGAAACAAACAGAATTTGCATCAAAATATCTCTCTCTCTCTTTACAGCTGTACACATCGCAAGTAAGACCCCATCTAAAATACGGAGTCCAATTCTGGGCTCCAGTATTCAGAAGGATATAGATAGACTGGAAGCAGTACAAGCTAGGGCCACCAAACTAGTTCCAGCACTAAGGCAATTTGGATATAGATGGAGGATGGAACATTTGAACTTATTTGATCTAGAAACTCGACAACTAAGAGGACAGTTAATAGACGCATTCATAATTCTTAAAGGACTAACAAATGTAGATTACAATAATCTAATCACGCTTTGCACAAATCAGTCCCGAGGTAATGGATGCCAACTGGAATTGAAAAGGTACATCACCACTCAATGTGGCAATTTCTTTACATACAAAATAGCAAATACTTGGGATAGACTTCCTGCGGATGTAGTGAAGAGTAACACGGTAAACGAGTTCAAGAATAACTTAGACAAGATCATAAGAACTCTCTAAATGCTTAAACTAAATTCCTCTACCAAAGAGCAAATGGAGTCTCTGCAGATGGACTAAAAAGTCTGACACACACCAGATCCTTATAAAATGCACACACTCTCCAACTCTCTCACTCACTCTATCTATCTCTATCTGATCATGATGATATGCACATAAGAGCATTTTTCTCTACAATGATAAAAACGTAAATATAACATGACGGAATATATAATAATGTAGATACAAACTAACTGCTACAAAAATTAGTGGTGTAATCAAGATGCAAATAGGCAAATTGATATATCTATTTCTCCTAATCAATATGTTAGTTATATAAAATGTTTGCAACAATTATTATGGGAAATGTTTATACTCATAAAAAAGGGATGAAGGAAGCAATTGATCAATTACAAAAACTCAAGATACAATAAATCTCATAAAACTACATATAAATAGTAATCTAACTCTTATTGTCCCTATATTGTATTTGTAAATGAAAATAAAAGCAACATCAAAGGGATGTAAAACAAAGGCAGACTGCTAGTCACTAAGGTCATTCTGAGGTAGGCAGATAAGCTGCCGGATCATCCTCGGAAAGAGGCAGATTGCTGTGACTAACTTACAAAATCATAGAATAAGCATTATCAGAACTTACCTGAATACAGTTCCCTATTCAGATAAATCTCGGCAATAAGTTTTAATAACTGAAATGGTGATACATTAGTGTATATATCTCATCCAAATCAATATAAGCCTTCCCTTCTGGATCCGGCAAGGGCAAGGCATCCAAATTAACGACACTAGAATTTCCCTTTCGTTTACGACTAATGGAGACCTTTTGCGTCTCCACCAGGCAAAGGACTTAGCTCGATTGTTGAGTTAATTGCACCTACGTTAATACCACTTTGAAAATTTTGAGACGTACTAGGGGCAAAGCCTACACTAGGCTGAATTCTACTACCATCCAAAATATGATGCTTATCAAAAACCTTTTTCTTTGGTTCCATACAATAAATTTTATTATTAATGATACTATGGAAAGGTTGCCCATGACCACTTACGGCCAGAGGGATACCAGCCTGTCTTCTATTCTGGAATCTGGTGATCATATAGAGCTGAATCAGATCACAAGATGGTTTCACAATGGAAGAATCGAAAGTAATTGGAGAGAGAAAGGCTTGTTATAAGGTTAATGAATCTCTAGTGCACTGTGTACCATTAGTACCCTTACTGACCGATAAACTAGAATCACTCGGTAAAATTTGAGGAGTTACTCTAGGGTTCGGAACAGAATAGGTTGGGCTAGAATCACTGCCTTTGCCTGATGGTGCACTAACTTTTACTTGCAAGAAAATAGCAAATTGAGTAGGAAACTCATGAAGCTAACTACTACCACAAAAAGCTTGATAATAGTCAAGCAGTAGGCCTATTTCTAAATCATCCCCACAGTAATCTGCTCGCTGAGTCTTCTCTGGATTTTCCTCTGAATTAGAAGTTACATTGCTTTTATGTTTGGAGTCTTTTACATGTACAGTGGAACCTTGACATACAAATTTAATTTGTTCCGTTACCATCGTTGTATATTAACCCTTCTACCCCCAATGGACGTACTGGTACGTTTCACAAAACTCATCCCTTAACCCCCATGGACGTACCGGTACGTCCTTGCAAAAAACTATTTGCATTTTTTTTTTTTTGCATATCTTTTATATGAGAAGCTTCCGGCATTTTCCAAAATAATGAGACCAACCTGACCTGTCTATGACGAAAATTAAGGCCGTCAGCGCAATCTAAAAAAAAATATTGCAAAACGTGCTTGAAAAAGAAAAACACCTGGGGGTTGAGGGTTGGAAAGTTCGAAATAGCTTGGGGGTAAAAGGGTTATAACAGTTGTATCTCAAAGCATTTTTCCCATTTAAAATAATGTAATATGTATTAATCCGTTCTAGCGCTATGAGACTACACCAAAACACAGCTAAATTACATATAATATACACAATTTATACAAAAATAAACGAGTAATAACACACAATGATAAAATAACATAGTAATGTGATAAATGATAATAAATGTTAATAAAATCAATAAAAAAAAAGAAAGGAATTTTTCCGACCACAACGAAAGATGACATGAGGTCAGCAGGAGGAGGTGGTAAGGAGGGGTGGCAGGGAATGATTTATTCTCTTTTTATTTATGTATGTACACTAATAACTATGTAATAAACACAAATGAAATAACATTGCTAAACTAATTATTTTTTTTTTTTTTAATTACGTAAACACTTGCTCATCATCACCTTCACGTCTGGCCATTTTGACCTCACATTCCTGACTTTCATCACTTTCAGGTCAGGGCCTCTCGTGCCAACTCTTTGGCTTTTCTTTATTTTTTGTGATTTTATTCATCTTCACTTTTCTAACATTCATCTGTCATTTTTATCTAATTAATCATTCTAAACGCCTTCTTATCCCTCATTCCACGTATCCCCATTCCTTCTCGCATTTCCCAAATTCATTGATTTCGCTAATTTGATTTGTCTCGTCTTTGTCATTTTGTTTCGTCCTTGTCTCTCCCTGCCGTTTCACTATACAGTATCCGATAATAATGCATGTAATATTCACATTTTAATATCGTATTTATAATTAAAATCATAGCGAATTATAATCTTATGCATTGTTTACATTCAAATCACCTGATCAACCCTGCTTAGTCCGTCGTCAACCTCAATTTTCGGATCAAATAACTCCCTTACTAAACATGCTACTGCCGATGCACGATATTTTATAGTTTTTAGCTCTGGTGCTTGATTATACAGCATCAAAAGAGATTTAGCAAAGCAAAATAGATTTCATTTATTAGAGAGAGAGAGAGAGAGAGAGAGAGAGAGAGAGAGAGAGAGAGAGAGAGAGAGAGAGAGAGAGAGAAATCATTCATATTTCTCTCTCTCACTAAATATTCTATTTCGTTTTGGAGGCATTATTGCATTTTTGAGATCATTTTCTTGGGTTTTTTCTCATCACATGCTTTATCTTTAGCTTTGGGACCCATGGTAAATAATAAAAGACAAAATAACACGAAAAATAGGCACAAATACAATAAACTACACAACGATGTGTTAACGATGCAGCACCAAAAACAACAAACAGACCGAACGCCATCTATCGGTCGCCTATACAACTGTCACTCATTGCAAAATTGTATCACAAATATTTTGTTGTATATCAAAGCTTATATTTTCGCAAATTTTCTGTTGTATCTCAAAGCATTCGCATATTAGGGCAATTGTATGTCAAGGTTCCAGTGTATGTGGTCAATCACAAGCTGAACATGTTTTATAAGAGGGACTGGTAACTCCCCATATTCATCACTATCATATTCAAATACACTGCTTCCTTGACATGTGATAAAAAAGAGAGATTATAGATCTTTTTCACCCAGCAATAAATTCCTTGAACAATTTGAACAAGAATGCATAGAAAATCTAGAAAAATACATTCCCTATTTATCTGCAGCTAAATCACCTTAAAACACTGAAAACTATCCGGATTCACAGGTAGAACTATTGTACTGTACAAGTTCATTAAATACAGATTTGACAAGAAAAATAAAAATGCACAAGGTGATAGAATTACTAAATGCCCTCAATCCCATAAACCACAAAATAATTTCATTGGAGGGGCAGTGTTACTTCAGTGAAAGAAAATTATAAGTGTAGACATTGATATTTGACCAATTTCAGGAGGCAACATGAACATCAGGGAAGGTTCAGAGAAATGATAAAAAATAGATTGCATAAAAATTTTCAAGTATTTCATAAAAGATGCAAATTGTGATTCAAGCACAATAATTTCCACCTTTACATCCAAATTCTCACTTGTTACTTAAACAATCTCATACCTCCCCATTATCCTCTGTATTGACTGAAGACATAAAAGTAGAAGTCTGATCTGAATTTTCCCCAGACTACTACTTTTTCTACTACAGTATTATGCTTTCAACCTCTATCGTACTTTCTCTTTGCCATCAATATAATAAATTGTAATTTACGAATTAAAATAATGAGAATTCTGCGCATCTACTGTTTATCACATTGCTAACCCTTGCACATTGTATAAAGGATATTTGGGTCTGTCTCTTATAACAACATTCTATTAATGAAACATTTGACACAAACATGTTTAAAAAGCAGAAGAAATACACTGAGAATCCTGACTGATGTCCTACATACACAAAATGTCTAACACAAAATTGGGGAGATCAAGGAAGATTACAAAAATTGTTTTTATTAAGCTTGAGTGCTTCATGCAGACACCCAATGTAGTTTCTGCCACCCAGTAAAAGTGCAATTCTGAACTTCTTGTTCCCCATGGGGGAGAAAAGAAACTTTTGTTTCTTATTTGTCAGGCCAAAAACCTCGTGCTTCAATATCAACTCTGTAACTCATATAAAAGTCATCAAAATGATGTAACACATTAACCATACCTGCCATAAAACATCTGTGGATAAGGGTTACATCTCCAGTATCTAAGAGTTTCCTACCATCCCAGGAGTATACATAAATTTCACTGTGAGATGAACCAGCATCCATGACTATTCCATACTGCAAATAAAAAAAAAAGTTCCATCACAATTCAAAGAAAAATATAAAATAATATTGAGTAATTAGTAATTTTCCTAGTTATACAAACCTAAGTCTTTTCAAATCACAAATTTTTTTTCATTTGTATTTTTCATAACTATGCAAACTCAAATATTTCAAAATAGGAATAAGTCAGTTCTGCTGATATGGCTAGGAGAAAAACAATGCATCCTGTTTGGGAGAGTAGTGCAAGTGGTGAGGGAGTAGGGGAGAGGGACTAGGGCATATTCCCGCAAGGCCCAAATCCCCATTCTGAAGGTACGTACCAGCCTATGATTTGTGATTTGTTCAGATACAAATACAAACCTTCATTCTTCTAAATAGGTGAATCACAGTTAAAATAGGAAACCCTACCACATACAGGCTTTGAGAAGGAGCCCTAGGAAACAACCTTCTCTACAGGTATCTGTTCTTGGACCATAGGGGAGAAACGAGAAGCAGATCTCTCACCAAATAGGCTATCTCTCCAGGGAGGCAAACTTGACAAGAAGGTGCTATTAGAAGTACATGTAACAGGTCTGTAGGGTCAGAGGTCCTTGCCTTCTGAGGAGTCAACCAATCCCCAGAAAAAACTATTAGTCTCTGCAATGCACCTGGTAAAATTCTTCTCTGGATGGAGGACTGAGTATTTGTAATAGGGAAAAAAAAAAAAGAGGGGAGAAAAAAAGAATCAACATATTTATCACTCACAAAATCCACTCCAAGTTTGGCTTCATAAATGACCTGAACGTGCACTAGAGCACTTGTTGGGTGGCAATGACCGGTCATAAGGAGAAAGGTTTGAAGAGACCTATGGGTAACTACCTATAGGTTAGTGTGTTTTTAAGGTAGATTGTCTCTTTCACAAACCTCATTCAACACCTACCCTACTGAGGCGTTCTTCCTGAAGCCTAAGGTCGTCCCTATCCCATGAATCTCGTGAGCGCTAATGCTGGAAGGGGTCATGCAGCCCCTACTCTAGTATGCTCTCCTTATCGTTTTCGGCACAACTAAAATGAAATGGTCTTTCAATTAATCTCTTCTTTCCTCAACACGTGGCTACAAACAGGTTCTGCCTGTCTGGTCTGCCATTTATTTCAGTACCTCCTGATGGTTCTTTGGCAAATCGGAACCTGAACTGATAGAGGAGATTGAAAAAGACTCAAACTGCTCGTCACACACTGCAGGGTTCTGTGTTTAGACTACTAACTCCGGAACAAACTTAACCCCTTTACTACAAGGCAGAGCATTTGCCCTCAGTAGCTATACAGTACAGGTATACCTCGCCTTACTTCGGTAATTGGTTAGGCGGCGAAAGCTTAGCTCTCTCTTTCCGACTCAAGAGCGTATGCCTGTCACTGCACTCATCACATGGGGATGATTGCAAACAAGACCACTATAAAATTCACAAAGAGAGAGTGCAGATCTACAGCCAGTTTACTTACAAACCAGTTTTAACACCCACCCTTTCCCCAGCAAGTTCAAAAATCTTGCTTCACATCCATCACAATAGCAATCAACAGCTAACATTCCCTTTCTATAATAAAAAGAAAAATGAAAAATCAGAACAAGACTGTAGTTATATGTTTGTATTCATTACAGCTGAAATTTATGGTGAGGATCTTCTCACTCATATGCACCACCTGTCATCAACTACCTCATCAACGAATTCAACAACTGTTCCAGCATGCGCCGATATCCTTTCCCTACTTAAAGGACAGAAGTTTGTAATCGCTTAGTAACAAATCATACAAAACCAACTAAAAATGATGACATATTGTACAAATAAAAAAAGGCTTTGAATATGACCTTTAAGAATACATTAAGATGGAAAGATTTTTCTGAAGAGAAAAATTAATTCACTAAAAATACTACATTGTTGCGTCAACTTGAGAATTTATTTCAGCTCTTTTATAGACATAGAATTTATTTCATGAGGTAATAATTAAGTATTTACCATGGGTTTTGAGAATCCCCCTTTTCTGTTCAAAATACTTATACAGTATTTTAACATTTCTATAAATTCTTTATAATTCCTTAACATCTACTCTATAAACTTCTTATAGATGGAATATACTGTAGCAACTTTTATATTATATGAGAATTTTATATCATTTCTGACAATGCTATAACCACTGCACCTCTCAAAAATCAATAAAAATGTTAAATGGAGTACGTCAAACTATACTGGCAAAATACAGTAAATATTATGAGAGAGAGAGAGAGAGAGAGAGAGAGAGAGAGAGAGAGAGAGAGAGAGAGAGAGAGAGAGAGAGAGAGAGAGAGAGAGAGAGAGAGAGAGAGAGAGAGTGTTCAATTAATCAATTATTGTCTTACATCTATGTTACATACCTTCTGCACAGAAGGCGCAGGTTCCAAAAATGTCCAAACAGTATACGTTAGCCCCATTGCAGCAATTAGCAGAGATATAATGGTTACCAAAAACCAACTTCCAAATCCGAAAGTTTGTTCTTCATCATCTGTGAATGGAACATACATATGACATTAAATGTAAGGCATCTGAAATCACAGTGTAATCACATTAAAGATATGGATTATAATAAAATTACTAACATTTCTCTACACATCAACACAAGGATATCAATGAGGTAAAAATTATTAAAAACTGTAAATATGAATTTTTTCAATACTGTACTTGGCTAACATTTAAAGAACAAACTGTAGAAATTAGAGGATTAGTAGTGGAGCTGTATGACTAACCCTCTCATTGATAGATACCTACAACTGTAGTACAATACCCAATTAGCCATGGGTAGCATTTTTCATGGTCAACTTTGTTCTGATCTCAATTGACTAGCATTGAATGTACAGTATATTGGAGAAAAGTATATTATTTCATCTAGTATTCATTATGCTGATTCCCACATTGACAGGAAGATCGGTGGTGACAATCATCTAGGGTTACAGTACTGTAATTTTAGAAATCCCCCTTAAAATAAGTGATAACTGCACACTAAATATAGCAATTCTTTCACTCGAGAATGAAACCCTAGAAGATTTGCTCCGAGTATATCTTTGGTTGATACTTGAAGACTATACAAAAAAAAAAAAAAAATGCACAACAGGCCACTACAACAATGGGACCTAAACAACACAAATTATACACAACAAAAGCTTCCCTTAATTACAAGGAAGCAAAGTTGAAATACACTTCTATTTGATTAATTACTTTCCCAAGGAAAGATTTATTTATGAAATTAAAAGATGGATTCATTCCTCTGATGATTATCATGCATTTTATCTGAGGGAAGGAAACAGACTTTTCCAAGTTACAGCGTGCATATATGGTAAATGTGAGAATTTTTTTCAAGACCGCATAAGAGATTGGTGCCTCCCTGTTTCTCTCACATAACAACGTAGTGATGTTCAAGTACAAAGGGACAGTCCTGTTATTACTAGATCTTCCATTAACAATAGGACTTTAAGAATAGCAAGTGGCTCTATGGAATTGATATCGAGTCTATTTGGTTATGTTCCACATTCTGGGGCTACAACCCATCCTTCGTGGACTCATCTTTAAATTATGTGAATTCTGGGATTGTAGATTCAAGACAGACCCTTGAAAGTTGAATCTTTGGAGTGTTCCACCAGTCTAGCCCTTAATCAGCTCTCCAAACAGTAGAATAAGAATTTTCTTGAAATGCTCTGAAGGCTTTTCTTAACACGGGTTAGGGAGAACTGTAATGGCCTCATTACTTATTTGGTGGTGGGGGGGGGATGAACTTCTATAATCGAGGGCTATCATTAGTTGAACATTAGAAAATAATGAAAAACATGTCAGTTTTACCTAAACTTTCATAGCAAGAAAAATAGAACAAGGAAGGATTGCAAAAGAATTCATTTATATTGGGCAAAATGTGGCCCCCAGTTGATGAAAAGTTGCCCATGCCTGGCTCAGCATTTCCCTGGGCTGAGAGAAGTAAGCTGGAAGGACAATTGGAGAATCTGGTAAGAAAGGAATCTGCTTCAAAGGAAGGCCATACCTACTGGAACTTTCCAATCTCATAATCTCTTGGATGAGAGTTCAAACCATGCTCAACCCTTCAAGCTTTTAGCATGGTTTGCAACCTCACCGTTCTTGTGAGCTATGAATGGGGGGTTTGGGGGAGGCTATAGGTCTACCTGCAAAGTCATCAGAAGCCACTGCCTTCCCATCCCTGGTTCTAGCTTGGGTGGAGAAAAAGACTTGGGTGCTTATCATATTTGTATTTTGTTGGTCTCTTGAACTGTATCCCTTACCCTGGCTTGGCCACTCTAGAGAAACCTCTAAACCTGAAGAACCCAAGGCTCCACCAGAATTCCTAACTTGGAATTCATAACTCTAAATGGCACTACAGTATATTACTAGCATCTAAGGTCATAAAAAGATGTAAAAGTCTCAACAATACAATAAAAGCAAGACTAGTATAGCCAGTGGCGAAAGATTTAGTGGTATGGCACAAGGCTCAGAATCACACCAAGTGATTCAGGGGCATGATTGGCTTGAAAAAATCAAAACTGCTACTCACAAGAGATTCAAATCAAAGATGCTATTTGTACCATATTCATATAGGTGCCATTCACATGAAATTCAAAGGCAAGGCCAACAGAGAAATTCTTCTGCAATTCAGAGGTGAAAGTTTCAAATGCCCTGCAATACTCAACACAAGAGTCTGAAGTACAAAAATCTCCAGCATACTGCAAGAAACCATTATATACAGTACATTAGTTTGTTTTGGCAACCCTTAATGTTACCAAATGCCATAGCACAGCAGTCATATACTAAAGGCACCAGAACTCTTGACGTTTAGAGTAAAACTTTATTATTTAACGCTGTGAGGTCTTCTAAAATACCATGAATCAAAATGGCAAACATCAAGACATGAGAAGCATAAAAACTATGCAGAGAAAGGTAGAAAAGGGTGCACCTGCTGAGCACTTTGAAAAACCTGATATTCTCTGAATTAAAAGAAGCAGTAGAGTAAACCTCCCTAGCCTATAAAGTTCTAGTAGATAATTTAGAACTTACAAAGATGTTACTAAAGTTCTACCAGGCACTAAAGGATGAATTACCTCAAAAGAGGGGATAAAACTTTATTCATGAGAAACAGAGAATAGCCACGCTACTTGCAATTCCGAGGCCCAGAAGTCACGATTTGAGCGAGCATTCTTCCTAGCCCAGCTTCTAAGCACTTTACAGTAAGTTGTAAATTACAGCCAACACATTTCCAACTGAAAAACTTCCAAAACCATCCTTACATGCTTAGCCATCATGCACATTTCTTTTGCTTTTGAAATCTTAGTAAGGTTCAAAACATAAGCAGGTTGAATTTCTGAAAGGGATAGTTAACTCTTGCTGTTCCCCACTCCCCTAAATTGTGTCTACCTAAAGGTCATTAGGTTTATTTTGACTAGAAAGAATTTTTGAACTAAATGTCTACTGTAGACTATGTTTCTGGCCCTATAGTAAGCGTAATCTAATACTCCTCGTCCCAACATATCCCTATGCTCACTACATTGATCCTGTACTTTACAATCTTACCCTTAAAAGCAATAGAAACCCAATGAAAAAAGAAAAAGTCCTTTTACTGATTACTAAAATCTAAACTCAGAAGACATGCCATATATATTAAACTAGAACTTTATAGAAATCACACTACCATATAGAAAACCTGATAAGGGGTGCAAAACCCTCTTATAAATAATCACTACCACAAAATACGATGTCAACCAAGGCGCTAACACAGTAAAGACAACTATAACAAATATTGTAGCTACGGCTACTGGCGCATAGTAGTTGTTATTGAGATATGGAAGGACTAGCTGGGCAAATTCACTACTACAGTACTAATCCTCTAATTTCAAACTTAGGTCAACCAAAGCTCAACTTTCAAAGCCTGTAGCACAATAAATGTTGGGTAAGACTAATTGAAATAGAGTACTGTATTCATTAAAAATTTTAACATCAAAATCTGAAAAGTGAAGATTCTTACGGAAGTAGTTTTTTCCCTTGTATGATGAATTATTAAGATAATATAATTGATACATAATGTCTTCATGAAATGGTTTTATGTAAAAAATATTTCTTAATATGTCATAGTGAGTGTAGCGAACAATATCTTATTACAGTACAGTACTATGCTTTACAAATGGTTATTCAGAAATATTTAACAAGACTGTTCATACTATGTAATACATCTGTCTGTAATGTGAAATATTTTATCCATATAAAACAAAACTTACCAGAAAGCCCAAGAGTGAGTGTCTCTCCATCATCAATACCACATTCTTCGAGGCTCTTATTTGGATTAAGGAGCAAGTTATCTTTACTTCGTATTACATAACCACTGGGAGTAACACCCTACGGAAAATAGTAAATATTCCACTTTTAAAGTATTATGGCAGATGAATGCATTATTTAATCAGTAAAAATTCTCGCAATGCTAATAAAACAATTATGGTTCTTGATAAAAACAATAATTTCACCAAGGGGATGCATAATATAACCCAGAGAAAATTGCAGATATGAAAATACAGTTCATGGGTTCTTTCTATGAATTCCTATTTTCTTTAATCAAAAAATTATTACTGTACTCAACAAAGAACTGCAGTGAAAAGTAATTTTTAAATTTCTCTGATGTAAATATATTCAATGAACAAAGCTTCACACCGAAATTCAATAAAACTATATAGGATTGGTATTAAAGTAACATACCTTCATTAACAACACCATAAAAATAGTAAGAAATGACACTGAGGATAACATCGAATCTAAACTGGACAATTTATAATGAATATAACACATGCAAAGCATTTACAGTAATACAGTAATTTACTGTTTTTAGACAATCTATCTCACCTTATATTTACAGTAGCTTTCAAGTAATTTCTTTATCGTGTGAGTTGGAGGAACATTAACTATCAAGTAACCTGACAATTTGCCACTCAGTGAACTCCACACAGTAACTTTCATTGTGATGATTTGTGTACAGTACTTTCTATGATGAACAATTATATTCTACCACATCTTCTGTAAAGTCTGCAAAATAAACAAACAATCTTGTTACAAAACAGGAATGAAAGGGTCAAGTATCTTCAAAACATCACCTAACATTAACATTACAAAAATGACTAAAGTAATTTGTATTTTTCCTATTAATACAAACATAGAGCTCTTTATTAGGCAATATCCTTTCGGCAAACCTGGAAGACTAACCATAAGACTTTTAGCGAGGTATAACTACCCCACTGCTAGTTAGTGCTAATACACACACCTGTGTTTTCTCGTCACTTTTGGTTACAGACAGGACTTGCAGGAGGATAGGTGATGTCGGGCCAAATTTGCTTGAAGAGCTCAAGGCTTGTATCGTTGAGAAAAATAACAAATTTTAAGTAATTTGTATTTTTCCTAACAGTACTTACCTCAAACTACTTTCTTAGGAGTATCTGGGATCTCCTCCCAACCGACCAGAGTTTTGTGTAGTTTACCCTAGTCCCGTTTTCTATGAGGGGTAACCTCAGGTGGAGTGATTACGCGCCCTGAGGCTAACCCCGGGTCAGAGAGCATGCTTGCTCAGGTCTCGATCTCCAGTAAGTTCTTGATAGCTTAGGTATCTATGAAGTCCAGCAAGGCACTCGGGGTAGGATGGGCCGAAAGTAGTTCGAGGTAAGTACTGTTAGGAAAAATACAAATTACTTAAAATTTGTGATTTGTTCCAACACTGAGTACTTACCTCGAACTACTTTCTTAGGAGACTTATACCTTAGGAGGTGGGAGTGTCCTTCAGGACCTAGAGACCGTGACGAGTATAGAAGAGGAACCTAGGTAGGAGACTAGGTTCTGCTGACCTCAAGGAAAACACGAGAAAATAGGGAAAACTACGCAAAAAACCATCTTAGTGTCTAAGTAACTCACTTCTGCAAGAATCCTAGGAGACATGTCCTTCCAATGATAATGTATCCCATGGCAGTTTCAGGGGGCTACCCGAGTCATTTCCGGTAAGGGAATAGGGGAAGGAAGAACAAGGGGGCTTAGGAAAGAACCTGTGTCTCTTGGACTTGCTACCCGCAGTTACCACTGGGGCTACACCTTAAAACCGTTTGGAGTGCGGAAATGACGGGACCGAGCGAGAACCCGTCCAGGGACTTTCTCGAGTAGTTCTTCAAGTAGTGAGCCGTAAAGGTAGACTGGCTAGACCAAGTACCTGCCCTCAGGATTTGGCCCACTGCCATGTTTTTCTCAAACGCCAATGAAGTATTTAGACCCCTAATGTCGTGGGGTCTGGGCTTTCCTGGAAGGGGGACCCCTGCACTACTGTAGGGCCTGACGATCACTTGCCTTAGCCAGAAGGAGATAGTGTTCTTGGAGACTGGCTTCTTCACAGTCCCGAGGGAAATGAACAGACGCTTGATCTTGGGACGAAGTCTAGCTGTCCTCTATAAATACTGCCATACTGCCCTGACAGGGCAGAGCAGCAAGTCCCTCGGGTTGTCCGAGCGAGGGATAGCTGGCACTGAGAACCCTTCAACTTTGGGGTCCCAAGCAGCTGGATTCTGAGTCTTGGCTACGAAGGAGGGTAAGAATCTGAAGGTAGCTTCTCGCCAGCCCTTCGAGTGTGAGATCTCGTACGACAGGCCATGAATCTCACCTACTCTTTGCTGATGCCAGAGCTAAACGAAAGACTGCCTTGAGGGTGAGCTCCTTGTCTAGAATGTCTTTTAGAGGCTCAAAGGGAGGTTCCGAAAGCATCTTCAGTACCCTAGCCACATCCCCCTGGGGCACTCTAGCGGCTTGGGGGAAACACGACTGCTCGAAGCTCTTGATGAGCATCGAGATATATCTGGAGGCACCTAGGTCTAGGTCCTTCAGGAGGAAGACCTGGGATGGACGTGCCCACTTCGTCCCTGAGATAGACCAGGAAGTCTGCTATCTCGTGAATGGAGGCCCCTAACGGCCTGATGTTCTTCGAGGAGCACCCCTTAGAAAAGGTAGCCCACTACGCCTGGTACATCTCGACTGACGAACGCCTCAGGTACCCTGACATCCTTGATGCCGTCCTCGACGGAAATCCTTCCTTTCTCAGGAGACGCTCGATAACCTCCACGCGTGAAGGCGGAGGGACCGAGGGTTTTCGTGGAACCTCTGGAAGTGAGGCTGCCGGAGAAAGTCTGGTCTGTCTGGAAGTGGCCCAGGTGGAAGGCGTGCCAGTTCCTTTAGATCCGCGAACCACTCTCTCTCTGGCCACCAGGGCGCTACCAAAGTCACCCACAGGTTGGCCGTCCGTCTCACCCTGTGAGGACCTGTCTGAGCATCCCGAAGGGTGGAAAGTCGTTAACGTCGAGATTGCCCCAAGGGTGTTGGAAGGCGTCCTCGAATGCTGCTGCTGGATCTGGCACAGGAAAACAAAACACGGGGAGCTGTGCGTTTAGTCTCGTGGCGAAGAGGTCTATCACTGGGGAGCCCCATTTAAGGAAGAGGGTTTTGACCACTTCTGGGTGTAGGGACCACTCGGGCCCTACCACTTGACCCATCCTGCTGAGGCCGTCGGCCAGGACGTTCCTCTTCCCTGGAGAGAACCTGGCTGAAAAATTGATTTGTTCCACTTCGGCCCATTCCAGGAACTCCACCGTGAGACTGCACCGTTCCTTCGACTTCAGTCCTTCTTGTTTTTTCACGTAGGCTACCACCGTGGCGTTGCCGCACACCGAAGCCACGCCCTTTGTACGGTCCTCATCTCCACGTTTATGTGCACGTTCGTCTCCTCGACTTCCCATTTACCTTTTGCCGTTTTGTCAAGAAGATGGGCACCCCAGCCCTCTTTGGTTGCGTCCGTGAACAGGAGCATCTCCAGAGGGTCGGTTGCGAAGGGCATTCCCTTGAGGGTGTTCGTTCTGACGTGCCACCACTCCAGGACTTCCTTCGTCTCCGGGGACACCACGACTATCTTGTGCGGGGAGTCCTATCAGTTTTTACCAGTCCCTGGCTCTCCTCGGCTGGCCCGACAGGAAGGGCCAGAGTATCTGTTTCAGGCTGTCCAGTCTCTCCGCGGAGGGGAAGGCCCTCGCCATCCGGGAGTCTAGGGTCAACCCTAGGAAGGTCATCCTGGTGGAGGGTATCAGCTGGGACTTCTCCAGGTTGATGATGATACTCAAGACGTTGCAGAACTCCAGGAGCTTTGGGCCTTGTTCCCTCAGTACTTCCTCTGAGGCTGAAAGCAACAACCAGTCATCTAGGTACCGAATCTGGCGGACGCCCTGTTCGTGCGCCCAGTCTGACACTGTTGCGAAGACCCTCGTGAAGCCCTGAGGGCTGTCGACAGTCCGAAGCATAGGGTTTTGAACTGCAACGTTTGGGTATTCCATTTTACCCTTAGGAACTTCCTGCTGGAGGGATGGACAGGGACCTGGAAGTAGACGTCTTTGAGGCCTATGGACCTCATGAAGTCCTCCCCCTTCAAGGCTGCTAGGACCGACTTCGGAGTGTCCATCTTGAAGTTGGTGTTGCACACGAATTTGTTGAGGGCTGAAAGGTCTATGACCAGTCTCCAGACCCCTGTCGCCTTCTCCACCAGGAAGAGCCTGCTGTAGAACCCTGGACCCGGTTTCTTGACTGGTTCTACTGCCCCTTTCGCCAGCATTGCCGAGCCTTCTTCCTGCAATGCTGCTACTCTCAAGGGGTTCTTGGGTGCCAACCACTCCGCCTGTTGATCTGGGATCCGAGGTGGGGGTCCGCTAGGAAGGGCAGCCTGTACCCCTCCTTTAGTACTGCTACGGTCCCTGGATCCGCTCCGTGGTCCCGCCATGCTTGCCAAGATCGTTTGAGGCATCCCCCCCACCTGAGGCGTCAGCAGGAGTAGGGGGCCTCCCCTCCTATCTCCTTCGAGAGCCGCGGCCTGAACGCCCTCTCTTGGAGCCCGAGTAGGAGGGTCTGAAGGCTAACTGTGGAGTCGAAGCTCCTCTACGGGGGCCAAGGCAAGGGAAAGATAAGTGTGCCAACTTCTACATCCGACGGGCGGACGGAGCCGAAGAGGCACTGGGCAAAGGGGGGGGGGGGGGGGGGGCTCTCCAGTGGCCACTGAGGCAGGCACTGGGAGAGGAAATAGTCCTGTTCTAGGAAAACCACTTTGCCTTCGTCACGGATGGAGCCGTCAGGAACGGGGGTAGCCATCATGGGTCTACCCCCTCCCGGGGAAATCCGTGGGGTTTAAGTACCCTGCCATGTCAGCAACCACCTCCGATGCTTGGATGGGGCTGGCCGGGACGATGGCACGGCTGGCGCCGTGCTCCATCACGGATGGAGCCGTCGGGATGGAGGTAGCCGTCATGGGCGTGTCAGCGGCCACCTCCAATGCTTGGATGGGGCTGGCCGGGACGATGGCACGGCTGGCGCCGTGCTCCATCACGGATGGAGCCGTCGGGATGGAGGTAGCCGTCATGGGCGTGTCAGCGGCCACCTCCAATGCTTGGATGGGGCTGGCCGGGACGATGGAGCGGTTAGCTCCATCACGGATGGAGCCACCAGGACGGAGGTATCCGTCATGGGTCTACCCCCTCCCGGGGAATCCGTGGGGTGCGAGTACCCTGGTATACCAGCGGTTGACCACGAAGCCTGAATGGAGCTGTCGTGGTACCGGGTATGGATGCCATGCTGCTGGGTCGAGCCAGCGGCTGCCTCTGCTGGACGGATGGAGCTCCTGCGGACCTGCGGAGATCCATGGAGCCGCGGGCTTCCCCGTGCTGGCTGGTTGGTTCCTTCGTTCAGGGCGGGCCATTGAAGAACCGGAGGCCGGGACAAGGCTGCCAGTCCGAAGGAGCGACTCTCTCCGCTGGGCGGGAGAAGTCAGAACCTTCGCGGGCTTATGCCTGTCGACCGAGACCTGGTGCTATGACTTCCGTCGATGATCGGGTTTGTTGGAGGAGACGTACCGCGAGGATGGCGAAGGAGCTCTAGGAAGCCAGCCAGTGAGGGCCTCTGCTGCACGGGGGTATCTACCAACCTGCTGAGGCCCGAGAGCCAGTCCTCATCCGTTGCGGGCTTCGGTTCGTCCAGGCTGTGGTGCCGTCTGATGAGAGCTAGTACTTTTCTGTACGCAGGGGCCTCGTCCGCTGAGCCTTCCGTCGGATGCCCTTCTGCCTGAGAAGGAGCACCTACGACGGGGGGCCCCGCTTGGGGTGAAGGCATCCTTTGTCGTGGTACGACTTCGGCGGTTCTGGATGGAGGACGGGCATCGCCGCTGGGACGGAGGCCTCCGTCCTGGACTTCTCTCTCCCCATGGAGGACCAAGCTGCTGCGGGCTTTCTCGTGGCTGCTAGTTGTCTTTCACATTCTGGCCGGCCTGTCGAAGTCTTGGAGGCTGGGACACGGCTGCCAGACCAAAGGGCCGACTCTTCGCTGGGCGGAAGGAGTCGGAACCTTCGCGGACTTATGCCAGTCTGCCAGAGCTTGCTGTAGGGGGCATACTTCGGAGTGGGAGAACGAGCCCTTGGGAGCCAGCCAGAGGTATCCGGAACTGCTGAAGCTCCCAGGAGGTGTCTGCGTGGGATGGCGACACGCACCCATTCCTCCCTAGGGGGACGACTTCTGTGCATCCTTCTGGGAGATCCTCCGACGGGCGCGCTGACACATGTGACGGGGGTACTCCGACGGAGGACCTCGCACGTGGGGGAGTCCTGGACCGACGTTCTTGCGGGGGTTCCCGTCGAAGGACGGGCAACGCCGTCGGGACGGGGCCTCCGTCCTGGGTCCAACATCTCTTCCGGAGGTTCTCGTATCTGCGGGCCTGCCCGTCGAGGAAAGCCGAGGGCTGCGCTCGTGACGAGCTAGGTGGCCTTTGGAGGTCAGGACTCGGCTGCCAGACCGAAGGGGCGACTCTCTCCGCTGGGCGGATGGAGCCGGAACCTTCGCGGTCTTACGCCTGTCGACTGGAACCTGCCATGATGAGTCCCTCCGTCGGGTGCCGCTGCTGCCGGAGGAGTATCTATCCGGGGAGCTCATCCTCGGACGCCAACTTGAAGGGCCCAGCGCCGCAGCTAGCTCCAGCAGCCTGTCGCGGTGAACCATCACCCACTCACTGCTCTTGGGGGAAACCTACGCAATGGGGTCCGACGGCGGGGAAAACTCCTTCTCGGCGGCGCCCTCGGCTGCAGAAGTGACTGAAAAACACGCCAAAGAGGCTGGAGAAGAATTAGGGACATTTTTCCCTCACATGGGGTCATCAGAGGAGACGTGGCCTGCTTGCACCAGGACTCCGTCTCCCGTATACACTCCCGCCCCTCCCTAGGCCCCTCACTCGCCTGGAACGACACCACAACCCCACTATCCTGAAGATCAGACTCTTGGGGAAGGGCCGCGGGCCTCTTCCCCGCAACGGACTTACCTCGTCCCCTACTCTGGGTAGGAGAGGGTGGTAGGGAAGCTCGGTCAGACGAGACGCCCGGCGAAGCAAGGGAGGCTCGGCTTCATAGGTGACCTCTTCGTCGCCTACTTCTTGGTGCTATACCGCACCCACTCAGACTCCTGGGGAAGAGCAATGGGCCTCTTCCCCACAAATGACTTACCTCGTCCCCTACTCTGGGTAGGGAAAGGTGGCCGAGAGGCTCTATCCGACGAGGCATCGGGAGAAATAAGCGGCGAGGAGAGGCTCGGCTTCCTATGAGACCTCTTGGACGCCTTCTTCTTCTTGGTGCCGAAGCGCAACCACTGCACCTCGTTCCAGGACTTGCACTCCGGACACGTGACTGTAGGAGAACATAACCTGCCCCTACACGACGAACACAGAGGAGAAGGGTAGGAAAGGGTATAGAATGAACACAATGGGTCCACGTGGGGACCGCGTGAGACACAAAGGGTCGCACTGGGTAAGGAGAGAGCGTCGTGATGTTATCGCGACGCGACCAGAGAACTTACTGAAGATCGAGACCTGAGCAAGCATGCTCTCTGACCCGCGGATAGCCTCAGGGCGCGTATCACTCCACCTGAGATTACCCCTCATAGAAAACGGGACTAGGGTAAACTACACAAAACTCTGGTCGGTTGGGAGGAGATCCCAGATACTCCTAAGAAAGTAGTTCGAGGTAAGTACTCCGTGTTGGAACAAATACAAATTCCTTTAAATTTGTCATTTGTTCCGACTAAATAAAAACCCTTTCGCTCTTTACTAAGGAAGAATTACCCCTAAGGAGAGTGGAAGTCCTAACCAACTGGCTTTGTCAAGGGTTTTCTCCCCCTTTGTGCTATGCATGTATAAGGGGGAAAACCCTGACACCTCGCTAAAACCTACGTACAATAGCACACTTCAGCAGCCTGAGCAATCTGTGTGATTGTGTGATACTAGCAGTGCGACGGCTATAGGTAATAATTCTCAGAAACGTAAAAATCTTTGAACCTATCTTATACATTACCCAATCCCACCTCGTCAAGGGGTATGGGGATGCAACAAGTATATATTTCTATACCAGGTTACACAAGGGAAATTGTTTCACCTGCTGACTGAGGACACCAGCTTGCAGAGTACTGTAAGTGCTTTTACCAAAGAGAGGGGAAGATGAAAGAAATAAAGAAAGAGCCAGTCATTCTTATCATTTATTCCAGACTTAATACCAGGTAACCTCGACCCTCCACCATCTGCTACTTATCCATCAGGGAGCCCGAGGTGATTAAACCACTTATTGTGAAGCCACCACAGGGCTAATGAAAAACGTCTCCATGTTCCTGTGGGTCATGTTTTACAGGTACAGTACTGTAGTGGGCGGTGAAGGTTGTTTGACGTTTCCACATACCACTTTGTAGGACCTGTGTCACAGTAGTTCTTCTTCAACCCTAGGGATGTGCATATGCCCCCAATGTCATGAGCTCTAGGTCTCCTCATCTGAGGAGAAGGATCAGGATTCAATGTCCGGTCTATGACCTTGCGAATCTATGCAGAGATCGTATTCGTGGTGCCAATCGGTGGCGAGCTCCTGCAGTTTTCTTGAGGTAGTACTTCAAGCTCCTCACTGGATAAAATAGCAGTTGATCTGGATCATTGAAAGCACTACGAAGACTCGCAATACTGAAGGCCCCGAGTCTAGGATCCTCTATTCCTGGATTTTGAATCTCGGCGATAAACTCGGGGACAAAGCAGAGCATTACCTCTCCCCATCCTCTGAATAGGAGATGTTGTAGGGAATACCATGGAGTTCACCAACTCCCTTGGTAGAGGTCAAAGCGAGCAGAAAAACCATCTTCAGAGACAGGTGGATATCTGATGCCTGGCATAATGGTTCGTAAGGAGATCCCTTCAGAGACCAAAGGACAAGACCCACGTTCCATGGAGGTGCCCTAACTTCCAACCGAGAAGAGACAACTCCAACAAGAGGAAATAACTCCTTTCAGTCTAAAGGCGAGGCTCAAAGCTGAGTAACAGTTTCCAGGGCAAAGACCGAGAGGACTTTTTCCTCCTGAGGGTATACAAGGAACTCGTCAATTCCTAGAAGTCGCACCTAGGGGAAAGATACCCCTTCCACAACACCCATCCACAGAAGACAGTCCACTTAGCCTGGTAAACGCCAACTGAAAATTGCCGGAGGTGTCCGGACATTCTTTCCGTAAGGTGTTGCGAAAAATCTCTCTGTGAGGAGATGCTGGATAGTCTCCAAGTGTGAAGAAGTAAGGATCATATGGCCTTGAGGAAGATGTTCATGTGTGGTTGTCAAAGCTGATCGTATTGCGGAGGAAGCTTTCTTGGGACTTACGTCAGCAGCTAAAGAAGGTCTGGAAACCATTCTGCATGATGCCATAGCGGAGCTATAAGGCTCATTGCTAGATCAGAGGATGGTTTTGCCTTGTTGAGCACCCTTCTCCTCAGGCAGAACGGGGGAAATGTGTAACGTCGAGGTTGTCCCACCATTGTTGGAATGGATCTTGCCAGAGAGACTGAGGATCCAGAACTGGTGAACAGTAGAGCGGAGCCTGTTGTTCAGTGACGTCGCAAACAGGTCCACTGTAGGGGAACCCTACAAAGTCAGGACTTTGTTTGCTATTAATTGATTCAAAGACCATTCAAAGCCCACTATCTGAGTCGCTCTGCTCAGGTTGTCTGCAAGCACATTCCTTTCGCCTAGAATAAAGCGAGCAGATAGGGACACTGAGTTGCCTTCTGTCCCACTTAGCATCTTCACTGCTACATGACATAGGTGCTGCAAAAAGGAACCTCCTTGCTTGTTTACGTAAGCCACTACCATGGAGTTGTCGCTTATCAACACCACCGAGCGACCAGTCATGAACTAATGGAACTGCTGCAGGGCTAAGAAGGCTGCCCTAACCTCCAAAAGATTTATATGCAGGGATACTACGGACTCTGACCAGAGCCCGTAGGCCATGTGATTTGTGTCAACCGAGTGTGTCTTACACTTTCGAGGGATCTTGTTAAACTTCCAAGGGGATATATCATTTGTTATTTCTCTCATTTTATTTCCAACTAAACTATCCCCATGCTGTTGCCATTTATTATAAATCAAATTCTTAATGCTGGGTAAACAATCATCACAGAGAATGAGATACCATATTGGTAGCAACTCGGCTGCAGCATTCTTTGCCAGTAAATCTGCCGTCTCATTTCCAGATACCCATACGTGTGCCGGAATCCAGTAAAATTTAACTGTTATACCTCTCAGTCCAATAATAAAAAGCCATTCTAAAATAACAAATTTGGAGATAATTTGTATTTTTCCTAGCATACAAAACCTGGAGTTATTTATAGGGGTATTAACTTTTCGGAAATGCTGAAAACTAGCCAAGGCAGTTTTAGTGAGGGATAACTACCCCCATCTGCTAGTTAGTGGGTGGGGGGTGGGGGTAGACCGGCTACCCCGCTCACTCACAACCGTTGGCCAAGTAACCACTTTTGTTTTCTAGCAGGACTTCTAGGGGGACAGGGTGGCAGGCCAATTTGTATAAATAGCTCCAGGTTTGTATTATTATTATTATTATTATTAATAGCCAAGCTACAACCCTAGCGGGAAAATTAAGATGCTATAAGCCCAAGGGCTCTAACAGGGAAAAATACAAATTATCTCCAAATTTGTTATTTGATCTACGATCGAATTAGTAGGAACCCTACCCTCGCTAAAACCAATGTCGTTAGAAGGTAACGCACTGATAGCGGCCTGCAGAAGCTTGTGTGAAAGAGACTAGTGGCTTGTCTTTACGTAGGAACTTGAGTACAAGCATAGAATTCTAGGACTTGCCTAATACCCTCCCTCAAAGGGTATTCGGGACAATAAAGTATATGTAAAATACTCAGGATGCACAAGGGAAATGAGTCTTACCTGCAGAGAGGTGAGATCAGCTATGCTGTGGTCTTGCGGTGCTGTTTCCCCACAGGGGAGAAGGTGAAAGGAAGAGGGAGCCAGACGTTCTTCCTCATTCACCCCAAACTAACCCGGGTAACCTCAACCCTCTACTACCTGTCCATCAAGGAGCTCGAGGTATTAGACCACTTGTGCGGCCACCTCAGGACCAATGGAAAAGGTCTCCATGTTCCTGTGGGTTACATCTTGCAGGTAGAGGGCGGTGAAGGTCGTCCGACGCTTCCACACGCCCGTGTGCATTATCTGTGCTACAGAGAAGCTTCTTCTTAAACGCCAGGGACGTTGCAATGCCCCTGACATCATGAGCTCTGTTTTGATTGGACGAAGGAGGGTCTGGATTGAGAGCATTTCCAATCACTTTCCACCCTCCTCTTGACCTTCCCTGTGCTAACAAAAAGCGTTTGCACATGTGGGTGAGATGCTGCTGTTCTTTTTAAATAACACCTGAGACTCCTTACTGAACATAATAACAGTTGGTCTCGATCTTCGGTTACAAAACAAAGACTTTCTATCAGGAATGGAGTCCAGTATACCCGGATTTTGAGTCTTAGCCACGAACTCAGGGACGTAGTTGGGGATTACTTCTCCCCATTTCCTAGAGTGGGAGACATCAGCAGATAGACCATGAAGTTCGCAGACTCTCTTGGCTGAAGCCAACGCGAGCAGGAACACCGTCTTACACAAGGTGGCAATCGGAAGCCTGGCGTATTGGTTAAGGGGGGGCCTTCAGAGACCTAAGGACCCGAACCACGTTCCAAGTAGGAGGTCTAAGCTCTGACTGGGGAGAAGTAAGCTAGTAACTACGTATGAGCAAAGAAAGTTCCAACGAGGAGGAAATATCGACTCCTTTCAATCTAAAGGCGAGACTCAAAGCTGAGCGGTAGTCTTTGACTACCGAGACCGAGAGAAGCATTTCTTCCCGAAGGTATACAAGGAACTCCGCTATAGTTGGAACAGAGGCATCGAGGGGAGAGATACCCCTTCCACGACACCAACCACAGAAAACTGACCACTTTGCCTGGTAGACTGCCTCTGTGGATCTCATGAAATGTCCAGCCATTCTTTTTGCAACTGGTTGCGAAAAGCCTCTCTGTGTGAGGAGGTCCTGGACAGTCCAGGCGTGAAGCCGAACCGAAGCTACGGTCTTGTGGTTGTTTGAGGAGGTCGTGCCATGGAGGGAGCTCCCTCGGGATCTCCGTGAGGAGTTGCACAAGGTCTGGGAACCATTCTGCATGATGCCATAGCAAAGCTATAAGAGTCATTTGTAAATTGTTGCTTGCTCGTACCTGGTTGATGACTTTTCTCATCAAACAGAACGGGGGAAACGCGAAAGCGTCCAAGTTTATCCACCGTTGTTGAAAAGCATCTTGCCAAAGAGCTAAGGGAGCTGGGACTGGGGAGCAGTATAACGGGAGTCTGAAATTCAGGACCGTTGCGAACAGATTCACAGTCGGGGAACCCCACAAAGTCATGACTTTGTTAGCTATCAGAGGATTCCAAGACCACTCGGTGCGAACTATCCGAGTTGCTCTGCTCAGCATGTCTGCTAGCACATTTCACTTGCCCGAAATGAAGCGAGCTGGTAGAGTCACGGAGTTGTCTTCTGAGCATCTCTACTGCAAGATGGCACAGCTGCTGCAAAAAGGTACCACCCTGTTTGTTCAGATAAGCTACTACCGTAGTGTTGTCGCTCATCAACACCACGGAGCGCCCCGTCAGGACCTAGTGGAACTGTTTGAGGGCCAGAAAGGCTGCATTCATCTCTAAGAGATTTATGTGCCGGTACCATTGGCCGGAGATGTAATGGTGCAGCACGTGGGCCCCCACCTTCTTTTGGTGCATCAAAACAGAGCATCAATTCTGGGGGAGAGACGAGAAGATTGACCCCTTTGCGGAGATTCGGATCCGCCAGCCACCATCTGAGATCCAACTGTTCCTCTAGCCTTATGTGGACTAGATGATCCCAGGAATCGCTGGACTGATTCCACTGGAATCAGACGCCACTGGAGAGATCTCACCCTGAGGTAACTGTTGGTGACCAGTCGGGTCAGAGAAGGTAGGTGACCGAGAAGGCGAAGCCAACTCTGCGCCGGGAGCTCTTCCCGTCTGAGGAAGTCCTGTGCTATCTCAGTCTCTGAATTCTTTCGTCTGATGGGAAAGCTTTGTGCCTAAGGGTATCTACGCGCATGCCTAGTTATACCACTTCTTGAGAGGGAAGCAGGTGAGATTCTCAAGGTTTACCACGATCCCCAGATCCTGGCAAAACCCTAGAAACTCGTCTCGGTGGTGGAGAAGGACTGCCTCCGAGTCTGCTAGAATTAGCCAGTCGTCCAAGTATCTTAAGAGACGGATGCCGACTCTGTGAGCCCAAGATGAAATTAGGGCAAACACTCTCGTGAAGATCTGAGGTGCTGTGGACAGACCGAACCACAGTACCCTGAACTGGTAATGCTTTTGGTTTAGCATGAATCTTCGATACTTCCTGGAAGACAGATGGATTGGGATATGGAAATATGCGTCCTTCAGCTTTAGACTGCACATGAAGCCCTGCGGTCTTATCACTTGTCTGACAGTGTCGGCTGTCTCCATGCTGAACGGGGCCTGTTCGACAAACCTGTTATTATCAAAAATTTTAAGTAATTTTTATTTTTCCTAACATACTTACCGAGAACTACTTTCTTTGGAGTCACTTGTGATCTCTCTCTTTCGACCAAGGTTTTCGCGCCGTTACCCCCCTACTCCGTTCTCTACATAGGCCTACCCCCGCCGCCAAGGAATGCGCCCCGAGGGCAGGATTAGGGCAGGTCACTGCCTCTCTGGGTCATTCTCCTCATTAAGTTCGTCGTATTAGCCCAACCTGGCAATGGAAGGATGGCACTCGGGGACGGAAGGGAGGGCCATTACCCGAAAGTAGTTCTCGGTAAGTATGTTAGGAAAAATAAAAATTACTTAAAATTTTTGATTTGTTTCAACACAAATACTTACCTCGAACTACTTTCTTTGGAGACTTATACTTTAGGAGGCGGGAGTGCTATTCTGACACTTGACTTGGCACGTAGGGCCTAGAGGGCTATGGAATGCGGGGGCCTATCAGAGTGCGGGAGTGAGGGTAACTGCGCAACCTTACGCTATTATCTAAGACTCACCTCTTAAAAAATTCTTCTGACGATTTCCTCCGAAGTGTAGTCGCGAAGAATGTGTTCATCGTTGGGGACAGCCTCTGGCCTTACCGCTACACAGCTTGGAGGGCGGCAATGACTGTCCCAATGGAGAACCCGTCCAAGGATTTCCTTGAATAATCCTTGAGGTAGTGGGTAGTAAAGGTTGACTGGTGCGACCAAGTGCCTGCCTGTAGGATCTGCCCCACCGCCATGTTTCTCTCAAAGGCCAAGGAGGTGCTCAGACCCCTGATGTCATGGGGCCGGGGAGTGCCTGGCACTGCCATTTTATCCTCTTCATAGGTTTTAGCGATGACTTGTCTCAGCCAGAAGGAAATGGTGTTTTTGGAAACTTGCTTCCTATTAACACCTATGGAAACGAAGAGGTTTTTGATACCTGGTCGGAGATGAGCTGTCCTTTCCAGGTATTTCCTGAGCGTCCGTACTGGGCATAACTTCAAATCTTCCGTAATGCCCGTCTTGGGAATGGCAGGAATTGAGAAACCTTCAAACCTCGGGTCCCAGACTTCTGGGTTCTGAGTCTTAGCCACAAAGGAGGGCACGAACCTGAAGGATACTTCTTTCCACCCTTTGGAGTGAGAAACGTCGTAAGACAGACCATGGATCTCGCCCACTCTCTTAGCGGAAGCTAAGGCTAGCAAGAAAACGGTCTTGAGGGTGAGATCCTTGTCTCCGATATCTTTCAGGGGTTCAAAGGGGGGACGACTTAGCATCTTCAAGACCTTGGCTAAGTCCCACCTGGGCACTCTACTAGCTTGAGGGGGGCAGGATTGCTCGAAACTCCTGATCAGCATCGCTATGTGTCTCGAGGTCCCCAGGTCGATGCCCTTCAGGAGGAAGACTTGGCCTAAGGCGGCTCGAACTCCTTTAATGGCTGGAATTGACATTTCCACTTTATCTCTAAGATACACCAGAAACTCCGCTATGTCCGGGACCGAAGCTTTAAGAGGTCTAATGTGTTTTTCCGAGCACCACTTCGTGAAGGAGGCCCACTTAGCCTGGTATACCGCGGTCGAGGATCTCCTCAGGTATAGGGACATTCTCTTAGCTGTGGTGGTGGAGTACCCCTCCTTCTTCAGGAGCCGCTCGATAGTCTCCAGGCGTCAGGCGTAAAGGCGAAGAGAGAGAGGGTTGTCGTGGAGCTTGAAGAAGTGCGGTTGGTGCAGGAGGTCTGACCTGGCGGGCAGAGGCCAAGGTGGTTGGCTCGCTAGGTCCTTTAGGTCCGCGAACCACTCTCTCTCCGGCCACAAGGGCGCTAACAAAGTCATCTTTAGGTTTCGGGCGGCCCTTACTCTGTTGAGCACCTGTCTTATCAACGTGAAGGGGGGGAAAGCGTACACATCCAGGTTGTCCCACTTGTGCTGGAAGGCGTCTTCTAGGGCTGCATTTTGGTCTGGGACCGGGGAGCAATAGACCGGAAGTTGGGCATTGAACTTTGTTGCAAAGAGGTCCATCACCGGGGAGCCCCAACGTTGAATGATGAGTCTGGCTACTTCTGGGTGTAGAGACCACTCTGTCCCCACTATTTGACCCATTCTGCTGAGGCCGTCGGCCAGAACGTTCTTCTTCCCGAGGATGAACCTTGCCAGCAGCACCACTTACTGTTCGTCTGCCCAATTCAGGATGTCTATGGCGAGGTCGCACAGCTCCTTCGATCTCGTGCCCCCTTGCTTCTTTATGTAGGCTACTACCGTGGCGTTGTCGCACATTAACGCCACGGTGTTTCCCTTTAGACGACTTGCAAAGTGAAGACACGCCTTCTGAACCGCTCTTAGTTCTAGGACATTGATGTGTAGAGGCTTTTCGCTTTCCGACCAGGTACCCCGTGCCGTCTCTTCCAGAAGGTGGGCCCCCCACCCTTGGTTGGAGGCGTCTGTGAGCAGGAGGTACTCGGGGGGACTGGACCCGAGGGGCATCCCCTTGAGGGAGTTCGACTGGCAGTGCCACCTTTCCAGGGAGGTTCTCGTGTCCGGAAGGACTGGAACTAACGTTTTCTGCGAGTCCGTCTGGGACCAGAAGCTCTTGAGGTTCCATTGAATGGGTCTGAGCCTCATCCTCCCTTGGGGAACCAGTTTCTCTAATGAGACCAGGTGACCTATCAGTCTCTGCCAATCTCCCGCCCTCCTGGAGTGTTCTGACAGGAACGGCTGAATGATGTGCTTGAGGTTCCGTATCCTGTCCTGCGAGGGAAAAGCTTTCCCCTGCACGGTATCCAACGTCATCCCCAAGTAGCCCATTCTGTTGGATGGGGTTAAGTTCAACTTCTTCAGATTGATTACGATCCCCAGATTCCTGCAAAACTGGAGGAGGTTTCTCCCTTGTTCCTCCAAGAGGGCCCTTGAGGTGGAAAGGAGCAACCAGTCGTCCAGGTATCTGATGAGGCGGATACCCCGTTCGTGAGCCCACACGGAGACTGTCGCGAAGACCCTCGTGAACACTTGAGGGGCCGTCGACAGGCCGAAGCAAAGGGTCTTGAACTGCAGGATCTGGGGACCCCATTTTACCCGGAGGAACTTCCGACTCGACGGGTGGACAGGGATCTGGAAGTATGCGTCCTTGAGGTCGACAGTCATCATATAATCTTTCTCCCTCAAGGACAGCAGGACGGATTTTGGGGTGTCCATCTTGAAGTCCGTCTTCTTGACGAACTTGTTGAGGGCCGACAGGTCTATCACGGGTCTCCACCCCCCCCGTTGCTTTCTCTACCAGAAACAGGCGGCTGTAGAAGCCTGGGCCTGGGAGAAGGACCTCTTCCATGGCACCCTTCTCCAACATGGAGGAAATCTCCTCTTGAAGGGCGGCCCTCTTCATCGGGTCCCTGGGGGCCAACCATTCTGTCTGGCTGGCTGGAATAAGAGGGGGTGGATCCGCTAGGAAGGGAAGCCTGTAGCCCTCCTTCAGGACGGACACCGTCCAAGGATCCGCTCCTTGTGCCTTCCATGCTTGCCAATGTGGTCCGAGGCATCCCCAAACCCGAGGCTTGGGCGGGAGTAGGGGGCCTCTCCCTCTACCTTCTTCTAGAGGGGCGGCCTGACCTGCCTCTCCTAGAGGCGGAATAACCCGACCTGAAGGAGCTAGACGAAGCTGGTGCTCCTCTGCGGGAGGGTTGAGGAGTTGTTGCCCAGGAGGAAGAGTGCTGGGGGCGGCCTGAGATGTCACGGCGCTATCTGAGGCGGCCCTCCTGTAGGGCGGTCTCTTAGACGACGCAGGTCTGGGGACGTTGGCCTCCTTCCTCTTTGACACTTTCTCCATCAGGCTCTCCAGTTCTTTCAATGGGAATAGCGACTCACCCCACAAGGGAAGGCTACGTACGGCCCGAGCCTCTCTGTCTGGGATCCTCCTAGATACCTTGGCCAGGACCGTGTCTCGTTCACGGAGGACCCAGTTGGCCGTAAGGGCGAGCGCCTGATACGAGAGAAACTTAAGTGTCTTCCCCCCGGAGGTGAGAAGGTCCGTCAGGAGGCTTTGCTGCTCAGGATCTTCGGGGTCGACGGAGGCTTGGACGTTTACTAACGTGGAGGCCCACCAGTCCAGCCATGAGGAGACGTTGACTAGGTCCCGCGACATCTCCTCCATCATGGCGGCCTCCGTAGGAGAGAAGCAAACTGGGGCTGAAGAGGCCCTTTCGTCTGAGCCGCCCTGTCCTAGGACGTCCAAGGCCGGGTCCACTCTACAGGGGCCTGGGCGACGCCCTTCCGGAATGTACACTTTACCCTGCGATTTGAGGCCCTGGAGCAGTTTCGAGGCACTCTGGGACTTGGGGGTCTCTGCATTGCTGGCCACCAAGTTGTCTATGTACTCCTGCCCTAGTACCAGGTCTGGGGCAAGAGGAAGGGCCAGGGAAGACTTCGGAAGGGCGGCGTGATGAGTAATCCTCAGGAGGCTTGACCTCCAGGAATCACCCCTCGGAGCCGAGGGTTCCGTAATCCCGTGCTGCCTTCTGATGAGTCCCACTACTCTTCTATAGGCGGAGTTCTCCGTCGGGGAAGCTTCTCCTCCGTCAGCCGAGGCCTCGGCCTGGAGTGGGGGCGCTGGGTTGCTGGCCAGGCAGACCGGCCGTCCCGCCCTTGGGTCCAGGGGGGCAGTCCTGTACCGGTAGTGAGCTCCGTAAGTGGGTGGATCCCGGGGCAAGGCGGGTACCGCCGGCTCAGTGAGGGCTCTCGGTTGCCCTAAGGCTCTGGAGGTGGAGGTCACGGTCCCGGTGGGCTGACCCGACAACGGGAACCGTTCCTTCCTACTCGATGGCTGCACCAGCTGGGCTGGTTCGGCCAGGCTGCCTGCTAAGAAGCGCGTTTCCCCCCGCTGGGCGGGGTGAACCGGAGGCCTCGAGGACTTATGCCTCTTTGAGAGGTCTTTTCTGCGTGCCAGATCGCGCTGTTCTAGGCTGTGCATAAAGGACGGCAGCCTAGTCGCACGTTCGCTGGACCGATGGTCTGGTGAATGAAGTGTCTTGGACTCCCCCGAAGGCACGTAGACCCAGGCGCCCCCGGGAGAAACACTTCTCTTATACTTACGAGACTGGGAGCGGGAGCGCTTTCTGCTAACTCACGACCTTGACCTAGAGCGGGAATGTTCGCTCTCGGACAGCTCCCTTCGCCTGCGACGTTTCACCCTGACCTCCTCTTCGGAAGACGAATCCACTTCCAACGAGTCCGACGACGCCACGTTTCTCGCGTAACGGCTGTTTGCGTGGTCCGCGGAGGATTTCTTCCGACGCTGGGTGCCCGAGATCGAGGGCTGGAGAAAATCATCGGGAACCGCCGTGGAGATCGTCGGAAAAGTGTCCAACCGTTCCATGCTAGGGAGCCAGGGGTCTAGGGTCACGTCCATTCTCAGCGGCGACCTCCCTGGTGTCTTTGGTAGCTTCCATCCGAAAGTATCGCTACTCGGACGGCGAACTTTAGTTTGGTTGTCCCCTGGTGGGGGAGAGCCCGACGCACCAGCCCACGAGGGCGGCGGGGACTCTGAGACTACAACACTGCCCCATAAGGGGTCTTCAGAGGACGCGTGGCCCCCCATCACAAGGCCTGACTCACCCGAAGCACTACCGGGCCCTTCGTTAGACCTAGAGGGGCCCGCCCTTGGTTCTTCTCTCGCACTGGGTTCCCTGGGAAGAACGCCTTGATCTTCCACAACACTAGAGACTTCTTGCCCTCTCCTCTGCGAAGGCGACGGAGAAGCCGAGGCTTCGTCGGACCGATCACTGGCCGACGGTAACGAAGATACAACACTAATCTTCCTGGGGGAACGCTTCGAAGATTTCTTCTTTTTAGTACCGTAGCATACCCACTGAATATCGTCCCAACCTACACACTCCGGACACGTGTCCGCGGAGGAGCAAACTTTCCCCCTACACGAGGAACAAAGGGAGTGAGGATCTACCTCTGGCTTTGAGAGGAAAGCCCCACACGACTTTCCGGCTCTAGGCCCAGGGCAACGGCGAGCGTGATCCATCGTTCGCACACGAATGGTACAACACTAAGGGAGCTATTAAGTACACTGGGGATACACACAGGGTGAACGCACGGTAACACTTGAGAAGAACGCACGCTGGGAACACGTGGAACAATAAACGCGCACAAAGGATAGAGAGAGACGAGAGCGAGCTGTGAACTGCTCGCGACCAAGGAACTTAATGAGGAGAATGACCCAGAGAGGCAGTGACCTGCCCTAATCCTGCCCTCGGGGCGCATTCCTTGGCGGCGGGGGTAGGCCTATGTAGAGAACGGAGTAGGGGGGTAACGGCGCGAAAACCTTGGTCGAAAGAGAGATCACAAGTGACTCCAAAGAAAGTAGTTCGAGGTAAGTATTTGTGTTGGAACAAATTATTATTAATTGCTAAGCTACAACCCTAGTTGGAAAAGCAGAATCCTATAAGCCCAGGGGCCCCAACAGGGAAAATAGCCCAGTGAGGAAAGAAAAATAAAAATAAAATATTCTAAGGACAGTAACAACATTGAAATAAATAATTCCTATATAAACTATAAATACTTTAAGAAAACAAGAGGAAGAGAAATTAGATAGAATAGTGTGCCCAAGTGTACCCTCAAGCAAGAGAACTCTAACCTAAGGCAGTGGAAGACCATGGTACAGAGGCTATGGCACTACCCAAGACTAGAGAACAGTGGTTTGATTTTGGAGTGTCCTTCTCCAGAAGAGGTGCTTACCATAGCTAAAGAGTCTCTTCTACCCTTACCAAGAGTAAAGTAGCTACTGAGCAATTGCAGTGCAGTAGTTAACCCCTTGGGTGAAGAATTGTTCAGAGCCGAGAGGTCGACGACTGGTCTCTACCAAGGGGTTAACTACTGCACTGCAATTGCTCAGTAGCTACTTTACTCTTGGTAAGGGTAGAAGAGACTCTTTAGCTATGGTAAGCACCTCTTCTGGAGAAGGACACTCCAAAATCAAACCACTGATTTCTAGTTAAAAAAAAAAAAAAAGGTCGACTGTAAAAGCCTGCAGACCTGTCGAGGACCTCTTGGAGAGCGCCCTTCTCCAACATGATCTGGACTTCTGCCCTGAGGGCACACACACTCCAAGATCAAACCACTGATCTCTAGTAAAAAAAATAAATAAATAAATAAATAAAAAAAAAAAAAAAAAAGTTGACTAAAAGCCTGCAGACCCGTCGAGGACCTCTTGGAGAGCGCCCTTCTCCAACACGGTCTGGACTTCTGCCCTGAGGGCACACTCGTCTGCGGATCCTTCCGCATAGGAGTTTCACGGAACTGGCACTCGAGTCAGTGAAGGGAGAGAAAGTGAACGGGACGCAATACCCTGAACAAATCATCTCAACCGTCAAGGGCTCGGCCCCGTGGTGAAGCCACCTCTGCCAGCGGCTTTGCAGACATCCTCCCACAAATGGAAAAATGGGAGGACTGCCTGACCTAGTGGGAACGGCCTCGGCCGGATCCCTTTTTTCCCTTTCCTCCACGAAAGGACTTCTTACCACGAAAGGCTTGCTTAGACCCCCTTTGACCCTGTTGTTTCTGGTCTCTAGTCCTTTTTTCTTGCGGTTTCTGCTGTGGTTTCCGATGTGGCTAAGAGAGGTAAGGTCTGGCTGTCAGGACCTTCTGGATGAGGGAGTCCTGGCTGGACTTTCTCCACCTCTGCCACCCACTCAACATCTTTGGGGTTTAACAGATAATTACCTTTGAAAGGTGCATTCCTTAGTCTCGCTACTTCGGCCTGAGGGAGATGTCAATGGAATTTACCTATGACGGCATCTCTCCTCTTCAGGATGGTGTTAGCCCAAAGGTTCACCACCTGATGGGAGAAAAATCCAATGGCCAGAGTGCCAGACAATAGGAAAGTCTCCAAAGACTTCCTGGAGGACTCCCGAGACAGATCCTTAGATCGAATCAGTTGTCCTAAGACCCCAACCAGAGGTCGAGCCACGAAATCGCCTGCATGGCGTGGTTCGCCACCTCCTGGTTGAGGATCTCGGAGGCCGAAAACGAGACTGGAAGTCCCGTAAGCTTCTCGAAGGGCGCAGACCTCGAGAGTGCCTCTACGGAGTGGTTAAAAAGCAGGGTTGGGAGAGACTCCCCGAGGATCTCGTAGTATTTCCTCTGAAACACATACGGAGGAGGGAGGAGCTTGGAGGATGAGTTGGAGCAGAGCGAGAAGGTGGACCCACTAGCCTGGGACACTGCCCTCTGTTTGGAACTTCTCAACCCCTTTGACTAGGGCAGAGCTGCACTGGCCCTCAGGGGTTTCCGAGTACCGTAAAACTGGTCAAGGACAGTTTCCTTTCCATCTAGAGGGGCTACCGATGGATCTGGTAGCCCATTGATGATCGGATGCAGGCTAAGACCTCCCAAAAGGCGTTCTCAGACTCCTTTCTCTCATCCTCCGTTAGCTTAGAGCTAGCAGCAGCTGGAAAAGCGTTGTCCTCGGGATCGTTTTGCCCTTCCACATCCTAACTCTCACCCATAGCAGCACGAGGTGCATCATAGTCGCCATTGGGACCGGAGATAAGGAAACTGCTGAGGAAGTGCTCGTTTCTGGCTGTCGAAAATTTAGGGATGGTAAATAAATCCTTCCGCTCCCTGCTCCGAGGAAGGTGTTCCTCCGTCAGCAAGGGCCTAGAAGGCTCTGCTGGTCTACGGGCGGGATGGTAATCCGCCGCCGAAGGGAGCACGTCGCGCCCAGTCGCAAGTCGTACCTCCTTAGGTACTATCTCGACCTAGGAGGGACAAAAGGAGTCCATGTAGCAAGTTACCCTGTCGTCCTTGGGATGCGAAGGACGGATCCTCTTCCCCTTAGGTCTGGCCTGTAGCTTCTTGAACTGCAAGGGGTTACCCTGAAGTTCTTGCTCACTCTCTTCCTTAGGCCTCTTGAGAGCGGAGAAAGGTTTCTCCCTACCAGAAGGATCCGCAGGAGCGGAATCCTCCGAATTCCTCCTACGATCGGCAGGAGGAGAAGCAGCAACAAAGGAATCCTTGGAGTGCCTCCTAAGGACTGGTAGCGGGGAATGACCCCCGTCACGACCTGACGCATTATACTGAATAATGTTCGAAGCTACGGGTGGTCGCGGGCCCCCGAAGAACAGAGGGGAAGGTCCTTAGGAAAACACGGATCCTTGGGTTCGGGAACTTCAGCAGGTTTCTTAACCCTCTTGCCTGTGGGAGGCTTTCCAGCAGGCAAGATCGGCGCAGGCCTACCCTTAGGAAAAGGGTCTGGGTGTTGTTGCATGGGGGCGGCTGACATCTCTTAGGAGATGGAGGCCTTTGAGACTGGAGAGACTGATGGATGTCTCTTCTCCTTGCAGGAGGGTTACCTAGGAGGGGTGACCTTCTGCAGCCAAAAACGGAGATGGTACTTTGTCCGAGAATGAGGTAACCACCGGGGAGGGGCGAAGTTGGTTTTGCGAAAATAGCAAATTGCGAGAACCCTCCCAAAAAACGAGATGTAGGAACGTCAAGCACTGGCGCTTCGAAAGCGTCGCGCAACGCTGTTGTGCAGCATAACGCAGTGCGAGACCGAGTTAGGTAAAGTGGTGGAAAGCCAGGAGGGGGAGCAACAGTGGATCGTAAACCCCGATCGCGCGACCCATAAAAATTCACGTGGGGAAGAGCCTGAGGAACCTCATCACTAACTCCTGTAGGATGGAAAACAGGATGAGGGCTGCGAGAACCCGAGGGTTCAGCGTAGCACTGGTCCCGTGAGCACGAACGCTCTACAAGACGAGAGTCCGAAGACCCTCTGTCACGAGAGTACAGTAAAACTCTTGATGACGAGGGTCACGAGAACCAACAGGTTCAGCGTGATTGCGTGCACCCCTAGGATTCGTGCAACAAGGAGAGAACTCCATGCTACGAAACCCAAGGGTTCATCGTAGCGTCCGGCACGAGTGTACAGGCTTAAGAGTCCAAAGGCTCAGTGCAACAGGAAACCGAGGTTTCCCCATCATGAGACCCCGAAGGGTCAGCGTAACGAGAGCTCAAAGGCTCAGTGTAACCAGAATTACGAGTCCCCAAAGGATCAGCATAACGGGAAACCAAGGTTTCCCTGTCACAAGACCCCGAAGGGTCAGCGTGACTGATGGCACAAGAGCCCGAAGGCTCAGCGTAACTGGAACTCGAAAGTTCAATGCGACGGAGACCCGAAGGACTCCCAGGGTCATAAGAACCTGCGAGATCATCATGATGAGAGCCCGAAGGCTCGTAATCACACCAGTCCAAAGGGTGATCGTCACGAGACCCTGAGGGGTCAACGTGAGGAGAACCAGCAGGTTCAAAAAGAAGTCTCCTCACAGTCCGAGGAGTTGAACATCTAGGATAGAGGGGTCACAAACCCTCCCATCCTACGATTCTCCAGAGAGGAACGCAGAGCAGACTCCACCCGAGGGGAAGACTGATCCAGCTCTAAAGATACCTCCTCTGCTGGGGAGGTTTGTTCTCTCGAAGGAGAACATCGCTTAAGACAAGGCTCTCATTCCTGGAGGAGAACCAAAAGTATACGGGGACCGCCGATGCCCTGAGGCGGTCTTCTCTCGCGAACTAGAGACTCGTTGCCCCGAAGGGGAAACCTCTGCCACCGCCCCTGGTGGATCAGCAAACTCCTCGGCACTGGAAACAGACTCAAGGCCTGACCGACAGGCTGCAGCACCTGCACCCCACACTTGGAGGATCAACCTCTACGGAGGAAGGAGATGACCGCCTTCTCCGCTCCCCTCTGAAGGAGCTCTAAGAGATCTTCCTTTGAAGGGGGACCATCGACGCCCAGTGAGGGCCAAAAGGATAAAAGATCCAAGACTGAACAAGCCCTGGGGAAAAGGAAGAAGCTAACTCACTAAGAGAGTCGACACCTTCGCCTATCCCACAGGCTTGACCTGGAGTCACAAGCCCAGCGTTGCTGCTCAACCGTACCCTGGAGGGGCCCGGCAGAGGAACAGTTTCGGAAAGAGATTTGGGGGTGGAAGAAGCAGAAGCCTGTGACTTCTTTGATTTAGGGGAAGACCCCGAAGGCGGAGAATCACACTTAAGACTTCTTTCCTTCTCCTTCCTATGCCCGAACCTGTCCCACTGGGAGGCAGGCCACTCCCGACACTCAACACAGGTGTCATACCGTGAACACCGATGACCCCGGCAAGCCGAGCACAGGAGGTGAGGGTCCGTCACAATGGACGGCATGAAGGTACCGCACTGCAGCCCTCGTGACCAAGACATGTCCGCATAACGGGACAGCAAACACACATAAACTTGCACAAAAGAAAAAGAAAAAGCAAATTAATAATCAAGGCAAGTTTTTAAGTTACGGGAGAGAGAGAGAGAGAGAGAGAGAGAGAGAGAGAGAGAGAGAGAGAGAGAGAGAGAGAGAGAGACGGCATGTCTACACTCTACCAGGCCAAAGGTAAAAGTGGTTACTCAGCCGACAGGTGTGAGTGAGCGGGGTAGCCGGTCTAACCCACCCCCCAACCGCTTACTAGTGGAGGGGGTAGTTATCCCTCACTAAAATTGTCATGGTTAGTTTTCAGCATTGGCAAAAAGATAATACCCCTATAAATAGCGAAGGGTTTGTATTTGCATTAGAACAAATATTTAAAACTAAAGGGTTACAGGGATTAAAAACTTCTAAAGCCTGAAGGACACTCCGTGCATCAATAAAAATTGTGAAATTACCCTCCTCCAACGCTTTTATCTCAATAGCGGTTAGTATGCCATACAGTTCGGCAGTAAATATGGAACCTGTTAGAGGAAGTGTACCTCTACATAAAAATATTACAATACTAATACTCCAAATCAAACACCAGCATTAGATTGGGAGCCATCAGTATATATAAAAGTAGATTTCCTATCTTATGCAACATGTTCTATAAAAGAATGACCTGACTTCTGAGTCAATCATATTTTTTTTAACACCAATAAAATATTTACAAAAAGATAATGTAAGGATTTATTTGTGATTTACTTTTAGTTTGTGACCGGGGAAGGAAGCCGCCAGCTAGGGGATGTGACCTGGGAACTACTAGGTTAGGTTAGGTTGGTTTGTTAGGTTCTGCACACTTTTACAAATCTTGAAATTGTTAAATAATCAGATGCGCAACTTGGGAAAGGGGGTCCGGGGGTTTACACCCTGGCTAGGGGTTGTGACCTGGGTACTACTATGTTAGATCAGGTGAGTTTGTTATATTCTGTATCCTTTTACAAATCTCAAGTGTTTACTAATAACGTTTTGTCCTGTTTTCGCAAACCTAAAATCCCAGGTTCCCACCTGTGTCTGTCAGGAAGGACGGGGGTCCATAATGGTAGAACGGCTTATTTGCAGTGGAAGTAAAGGTCAAATTTGTTGAAAGCACATCATTTACTACAGTAAAGGTTTTTTTTTGTTTCTCTCAGAAATGTTGCCCCCATGTTTTTTCTATAAATTTACCGAGAAACTGATTATCTTAATACATTATATGGCTATGATTTTGGATATAAAGATTGGCTTATCATACTGATCATGAAAATAACTGCCCAGTCTTGAATTATCCGAGGAATATGGCACTGAAAATATTGTTAAAGGGAACTCTAGATAGTTTAAATATCTTAAATGGGATTGTCACGATACCTTAGAATTAACTTAATAATTGAATGACTGAAATTAAATATTTTAGGATGAATATATAGAATTTGGATTATAAGGTCTCCCGGTAGCACAAAACCAAGGAAGTCTTTCGTTGCAGGGGTGAAACCATATTTAGTTAATCTTAGATATTTGTTTACAAGACCTCCATATACTGCCAAATTATGCAAAGCTACTGTTTTAATCTATTACTATTTCATAATTTAAAAAAATTTGCCACATGGGAAACAAGTTCAAATTATAAAAAAAACTATTGAATTACAAAAAAAAAAACCTATAGAATTGTAAAAAAAAAGTTTTAATCTCACGAGATCGAAAAGCTAAACTAGTTAGTTTAGCCTCAGGAAATCAGGAATGAGGAAGTTCAAGTTACTCTGTTTACTGTCAAAAACATCAGCCAAAAGGGTTGCCTTTTCCTTTGGACAGTGAGTGACTGAGCAATCTGGTTTAAGTAAAGGAGGAACTGTTGCATCTACACCAAAGAGTGCAGATTTAAGGGTAGACCACCATTTATGTTCCTGAGTTGTACCAGAAGGGGTTTCTTTTATGGTTAAACTGTGTACCCCTTTTCAGTTGAGGCATAAACTCTCTGAGCAAATGCTCGAAGCTGAGTATAGTTGTTCCAGGTCAAATCTGATCTGTTACCCTTCCAAAGGTGATAGGCCTCCTGCTTCTCCAAATAAGCACGTCTACAATCATTGAACTACGGTTTGTCCTTCAGTCGGTACCTTAGCACACGAGAAGGGATACGCCTATCAATTATGTTGACTAGATTCTTATTCAAAGGGACAACAGAATCTACACTACTATATAATTGTGACAAATTCAAGCACCAAAGATCATGCAAAATCCCATTCCATTCTGCTTGGGATTTCATATGAATTTTACAAGAGTATGATATATCAGGGACAGGCTGCTCAGTCTTCACTACTAATGAAATCAAGGCATGATCAGATGTCCCAACTGGAGAACTAACCTTACTAGTTATAACGCCAGGGGAGTCAGTGTATACGAGGTCCAAGCAATTACCAGACCTGCGAGTAGCTTCATTTATGATTTGCTCACAGCCTGATTCAGAGGCAAAGTCTAACCTAACCTACAAGCCATGACCTTACCTACTTACCTAACGGGGGGCGTTAGCCCCCTGCAACCTCACTTTACACTGCCAAATTCTTAGTCAGCCGTTATCGTACATACAGGTAGCCGCTATCATACATACATCCCAAGGTAAAATTGTGTCATTTTCGAAGGAAACGGCAGTTTTTCTATAGGGAACAGTTGGTTATTACGAGGAATGTTTTCCCTTTCCGTAACTCTAATAAAACCCGGAGCCTTTGTATATCAGCGGCGAGTTCCCCACACGATTAAAAATAAGACATCAACTAACCTAAACTGTGCCCCCTAACCTACAAGCCGTGTCCTTACCTACTTAATGGGCGGGGGCTAATGCCCCCAGCAACCCTCCTTATACTACCGTATTCTCAGTTATAATAATACATACAGGTGGCAGCTATCATACATACACCACTGAAACCCACCCCCAAATTTGAAATGTAAAGGGGACCATGCGGATAATAAAACGTGATACTTCGAAAAGGAAATATGCGTGGTCCAGATTTCGGCCAGATTTCTAATAGCCCCTTAAATCGGCCGTCCACTTGAACTTCTTGAAAAAACATGGGTAATAATACGAAAGAAATCCTACCTATCTAGGATACAGATATATTTATCAAATGGAAGCCGAATTAGTGAATAATAGGCCCTCATTCATTTTCAGGAAGTAGTTGACACTTCCTTATTCATAAGGAAAGAAGAGGAAAATCATTAACGCAAAACCTAATGCTATGTAAAATCTCTAAATTGACCCAATTGCATCAACAATATGTATGGTTACATTCCTAGCGATTGTTACAAACCATGGTTAATCAACTTCGTACCTGTGTATAGAATAACCTGTCACCATAGAGCAATTCTTCACTTGAATATACATAAACAATATCAGCTGACTACCTTGTTAAGTATTGGAAACTCGATGAAGAAAAACACGGTCATTTTAAGAATAACAGTATTGCATAAAATTAGAATTAATTTAAGTAATTTTGAAAAATCACAATTGTAGTATTTATTTGATAAATATTTCCTAAAATATAATAAATAATGGTAAAGAATATTTTTAAAAGATAAAGTTTTTGTAGTGAAAACAGGGGTTAAGCTCCACCCATTCAGCGTGACGTCACGAGGATCATTCTGTGACGTCACGTAATGATAGTAAATACAAAGTCTAGGATGTGAGTGGCGTGAGTGCGGGATACAGTGCAAATTAATTCCCTTTTATAATGACTAATCACAAAATACAGGTACGTAAATGGTACCTAGTTGTGTCTAAATATACCGACCGTGGAATCGTTTCGAATAAAATCCGCATAGTCGACAGTGTAAGGAGATAAGAGTGAAAAAAGCTGGTTTGTTTGGTCGGAGGGCTGCTGGGTTTGTGTGTGTGTGCGGGAGAGAGAGAGAGAGAGAGCCTTAATGCAAAGGCAGGTTTGGGACTTACCTATTTGCAGCAACGGAGAGTGAGAGCAGAAGAAGAGGCTCTCGTGCTTTAGCTCGTGTCTTTTGGGACGAGGATATGATGTACGGTGGCGTGTTGTGATGATTAGCAATGTCTTGTATTCAATGGTTTTTTTATCGAGAAATATCCCGTGTTTGAGGGTGATCTTTCCAAAGTATTTGAGGTGTCTCTTATTAAGTGCCAGTTAATGGGGCCTTTGGTTTCATTTAAAGACTCGATTATCCCATTCAAATAAAATACCCGATAGGCTTTCATATGCCTATAATAAATTATTTATCTGTGATTCGAAATCCAAGATTGCATTATTTCTGTATCAGCCAGGCCTATACATTTTGGTGTTTAATGAAGTCATGGGAGATAACGATGGTTTGGAGCGATATGACGGATATAATTAAGCTACATTAAATTCATTTACTAAGATCTAGTCAGTTATTCTTTCGGAAGACCCGTAAGACTAGTTGATAATTTTTGTATCTTTTTGAGTTATCATTCCCCCTCCCTCCCACTCTTGTCTTTTTTCTTTTTCAGTTTGTGGGTTCTCCGTGCGGCCACCACGGAAATTACACGTTCTACAAAGCTTTTAGATACGCGCTGCATGGCAAACAGCGCATCTTGTCGCTTGGGGAGTTCTTCTTCGTCAAGATATGGCAGGAGGAGGATATCATATCCGTAGCAGAAGCTCAACTCCTCTGGGAGGACAGGGCATCCGGGCAAATCCTTGTCTCCCTCAGGATATACTTTCTACCAGAAAATACGCCCGATGGCAGGTGCGACGATCATGGAGAGGTAAGTACATGTTTTTAGATTTTTTCCCTGTTTGTTTGTTTGTTGTTTTTGTCTACAGTAACCTACCTAGATGATCCACTTGTGAATAAGGGTTGAAGGACAAAATTACCGAAGGGCTTTACATCAAGGCTGCTACCGAAGGTTTATGTTTACCGTAGATATGTCTCGTAGAAAGAATACAGTTATGTGAAATTGATGAGCTTAGTTGTGCTAAAGTGGGCTGGGAGTGTCATAAATGCAATGAGTGTTAGGGATGTATATAACGAATACATTGATTAGTGCAGTGCGAATACGATTAGGAGACTCATACAGTAAGCGGTGACTCTCGAGTTGCATTACATTCCATTTTATTACCTATTAATTATTCCACGCGAACTTTTATTTTAACTGCTGCCTACCTGGGGAGTAATTATGTTGAATGACAACAGTGGTGATGCGTTTTTGTGAAAAATACCTAATGAATTTGACTTACTGCATAGGCCTAATTATGATTTCCTGTGCACTAGAAAGGCTTTTGTGTGTTACGTGTCACATATTGCTCATACTAACACTGAGGTATTTATGTAGTGTTATTGTTTTTTTTTTGTGCTTTATCCTGTGTCATCCAACTACGAACAGGATAACTCTCCTAATTCCTTTTGTTATAAATTTGCTAGTCATTTTTACTGGCTCCCAAAGCAAGAGCCCGTGTCTTGCATTAAGGCAAAGCCATCTAAAACGAACGAACTACATTAGTGCCAAGTCCCATGGGGTTGTACCAGTTTCATTTTCCCAAAAATTGGGTTTAGATATAGTTATGGAAGCCTAAGCAACGCAGATTGTAGTAAAAGGGTTTTTCATTATTAAAAGTTGCACGGGATTTTTCCCTGTCACTGTATCTAGGCTTAGGCCTACTTGGTTTGAAAAGTGTCTTTGGGTCGTGGTAAGAGATTCAAATATCCAATGTTTGTCATGAAGTACATTTTGGTAGTTCTTCATACCTTGATATAAGTTCATTCTTAATATTAAGAAATTATTTATTCCATAAAACTGTTTGCCTCATTTTTTTTATACATAACGTTTATACCACTTTTTGTGGAACTACTTTAGCCAGTAAATTCCGATTTTTCATGACATCATTACAAAAACTAAAAATAAAAGAACATTACATAATAAATTTATCAGATCCACGAAACCCGCTGGTAAAAGGAATAACTTCGAGTTCATTAATTTTCAAGTTACCGTATTGTCATGGAGTCAACGCGCGCAGCCCTTTTTGAGTGTTTTACCTTGAGGATTTTGAATGCCAGATTTTCTTATTGGCATAAATATAATGTATAGTATTTTCCTCTCGGTTTTTTTTTATTTTAATTCATATAACCTGATTTTCACGAACATATTTTTTTTTCAATGACCTGTGATTGATATAAAGTACCAGTCGACATCGAAGATCACATGGTGCGTTAAATTTGTACCCTCGTCACCGTTCTACCCCCGCCATGTCTAGTTGTTTCGGGAGAGAGTGAGAGATATTGCTGATAACGTTATCTTTATCTTTTATCTATTTCGACAGATGAATTCATGTTATTGGTACTGTCAATGGTAACAGTTATGTTTTATAAATTCATTAATGCTAACGTGGCTACAATTGATTTTGTTATTGCCATTGTGCTTATATCCATAGATACTCATTTAGAGAGATTTTTTTTATTATATAATTTATTTATTCAGTTTTAAAATGATTGAATCAGTTTGCTTAGATTTTCTAAATGCATGTTTTTGATAATTGTTCATCTTAGATTATTGTAAATAATTTTTATTGCAATAATAAATTTTGTCATGAAATAAATTTACTAAATTTCATACTCATTAAAACAGTTCCTTATTTGGTGATTAAAAGGGGGGGATGGCAGTGGAGCCGGACAAAATGGCCGGTGTTGGCTGTGATGGTGGCAAAGGAGGGGGAGAGAGAGAGAGATAGAGAACTCTGGCCCTAATAGCATTAATACAAAAATTATAATTCGAAAGTATTTTAAATTTTATGTAGTAATGCACAGTATGTATATTTTTTTCATTGAATACAAACTTTAATCTCTAGTGTTTTTTAATCATTTTAGTTGCATCTTATATAAATGGTTCAATTTATGATTTCATGAACATTTAATCATTGTTATCATTAAAGTATTACATTTAAAAATTTCTGATCAGAGCCTACATACTTATAATCCCCTAACCTGACGGGAAAGTAAGTCGAGTAAGTGCACCGTGTATGCATACATTTGTTTTGAGTAAAGCTTTTGTAGACGTGACCTTGTTGCTGCGTCAGAGTCGCACCAAACGCTAAACCTTCCTCTTACCTCTCTTTCTCTTCCCCCTCCCCCTCCTCCTCCTCCGTTCCTCTCACTCTTAACACGTCGTCACATCATCTATAACATGTAGGCCACGTGCATGATGGATCTTGTGCACCATTTTTTTTTCTTTTTGAATCGGTTACTCTGTTGCAATTGTAGGCCTACATTCGCTGCTCACCCTCCCCGTTTATCCAGTTTATCCAAATCTCCCTTTTCGTATTTTGCTAGCAATGGGAGCGACCAAATGTAATAGGAGCGCAAGGCGCTTTCGGAAGTGGAGCGCTCATTTCCAACCTTAAGGTGTAGGGGGATAGGGGTGAGAATCTCGGTTGAAACTGGACGGGGTTACGGCCATGAGCCAGCTTAGGTTCGGGGGGTTATTTCACTTTTCTTTGTTCCTTGCGATGTGTCAAGCTTGGAGGATGTAGCAGGATAGCTTATTATTTTCTACAAGAGTTATTTGCTAAAATCATTTGGGAGGAAGTTGGAAAGTAATCGTTAAATAACGTTTGTTATTCATAGGAGGCTTTCGAGCATTTTTCAATATTTCCTGTCTTTATATATATATATATATATATATATATATATATATATATATATATATATATATATACATATATATATATTGCTTGGAGTAAATTTTCTCTATCAGAGTGGAAAAATATGTGCACTATTAATTGTGCTCTCATATGGATGAATTTTATCAAGGGTTAATCTTTCGCAACGCAGCACATGTTCTTATTTCTTAGGTTGGTACAAATGTGTTTTAGACGTATGGACACGCACAAATACATTTGATCGGCTTATGGTTCGAAAACAAGCTTATTGGTATGACTGTACTGGTCTAATCATTGTGTTCGTGTCTTGGCGATTTGGCTTCGAGTAGGGGATTTGTAACTTTAGCGTTGAAATTCCATTTGCAACTAGACTTCTTATGTCTAGAAAATTGTTGTTAGATAATGATGCTTTAAGAAAGTGCATTTGTGTTCCGCTTAGCGAGGTTCCTTCATTTAAATATTTCTGGCTACTTGTGGGGGGTACAATTGTCACGACTAACATCTCACGGCTGCTGTGACAGTTCCACCCCCAAGGTTAGTATTCCTTTGCTCATTTCAAATATTGATGACTGCTGAATGTTTTCGAGCCAATTTTCTCTACTTGTTAATCACGTATTTTGTCTTCATTAAAAATGTCGGGGTTGATAAGTGTAATGTAATTTTATTTTATGTTCAATATTAAGTTTCACACGTCACAAGAGGTATGTCAATTTATTTTCCAAGATGTGTCCCCCATTCACAAGCCCCATACAATTTTTATATTTGTACCCTGTTTGCAAGTAATTATTCTTTTAATTGTCAGTTATTTAAGGCAAATTGATGTGATTGTTGTTTGTTGCTATCTCTTTATAGTGGATTTTATAACATAAACTGGTCCATCCAAGGAAATTTTGATATATGGTACACGTGCATAGAAATCTGGGGAGCCTTTCTGTACAGTAATGGAAAGTATGCCATAAGTTGCTCGTGACAGTGGCCTTGGTAATGGCGCTCAGTTGCCCAGCAAGCAACCAGTAGCTTCAGCTCTCGAGTTCACATTGAAGAACCTTGTAGGGCTGGGGGACTGCTATCTCCCGGGTCCCCCTCTTCTTCATTCTGTACAGCTGCTGCTACCTCCCCTGCCTCTCTCTCTCTCTCTCTCTCTCTCTCTCTCTCTCTCTCTCTCTCTCTCTCTCTCTCTCTCTCTCTCTCTCTCTCGAAGTGCGCGCGAGAAATCTGGTCGTTTTTTGAAAATATAGTGCCTAAGGACTTAATGATGAGTAAATTATAGTATATACTTAGATAATTGGCTCCTCTAAAGTCACCATAATCTCTCTCTCTCTCTCCTCTCTCTCTCTCTCTCTCTCTCTCTCTCTCTCTCTCTCTCATAGTTTGTAAGTACGTGTGTTTGTGTCCGTGTTGACATCCTTTGAGCTGCCATTGCTGTTGTGGGAGGTCATTTGTAGCTTTTTAAAGAAACCCAGCTGGGTTAGCGTTTGCTTGTTGCTGTCCCAAATAGTTTCTAATTGCATAATTATGTTGGATATTAATTTTATCTTATTATGTAGACATCATTGCGCTTTTTAAAGCTCTGAGAGTGGCTAAGTGTGCCTTTTTTATCTTAAATCTCCGTCAATTTTAAGAACTGATCACATTTGTTCAGTCAAAATTTTAATGTTATGACATCCTAAGCTGTGTATACAAGGAATGCATCCGTCGAAATTGTCTATGTCAGCATCTTGCTTGATTGGTAGTGACGTGGCGGCTTTTTTTTTTTTTTTATCATCCCTATCAATCAATGGGGACGAATGAAATCTTTCAATGGTATTTTCTGTTTTTCTCTTCTTGCTATCTCCACTTCATGGGACATTTTTTTTATTTGCGCAATGAAGTTCGGTGAAACTTTCTGACTATTGATTGAGCAGAAGTTATCCTCGAGCCCGTACATCTTGCGTGGTGACTGGCGCCATTTTTAATGTTGGTTTCAGTGTTCTTTCTCCTCAGGTTGGTTTATTTTGATGCTTTCAAATTGGTTTAGGTTCTTGGGTATTTGTAAATATAATATAAATTAAAGAGTTGACTATTATTCAGTAACAGAGGTACATTACTTGTAAAATTATGTATAAATATGTATCTTTATTTTTTAAATATAAACAAATATATGAAGACTTCTAGATCAAGGTCAGCTATTCCTCACCGCAGTAACAAATATGTCATTTAGGAATACAACTAATAGAGTTATGTAAGTTTTAGTCACTATATTCTGTCATTAGAATTTTCATTTGCTTATTGATGATATATGTACAGCGCGTGACTAGTTGATATAAATTTCCACACTACGGCAGTGTTCCTTACCTTTTAGTTTGCAGCTCGTAATGCTTATGACAATGAATATAGTACCGGTAGTTTATTGTTATTTTGATGGACTCTTGAAATCGGTTTGATACTGCATCAATCCCATTTTTATGTTGAAAGTTGCTCTCTAATTAGACGTTAGTGTTTCGAAATGTGATACTAATGTATCAATTCTAGTTCGCTGATAATGTCGTAATGAATTGTTCGTTGTACATTCGCAGGCCATCTATTGTGCGTCAGAAATGTTTATACAGCTGTCTAAAATTCTCTCTCTCTCTCTCTCTCTCTCTCTCTCTCCTCTCTCTCTCTCTCTCTCTCTCTCTCTCTCTCTCTCTCTCTCTCTCTCTCTCTCTGACAAGTTTTCGTTAGGAAATGCGACACTTGACAGATTAAAAAATCTTGACTGACAATTTTTTTTTTGTACTAGACATAAAAGCCCATAATGATGAGTTGTATATCCCTTGATGGTAGAAACTGCCTTAGGTGGCACCGTAGGTCAATAGCCAAATCAGCATTACTCTGGAATAACGGGTCTATGCATTAGAATAATGGGAAACCAAGTCATCATTAGTTGACAGAAACATGTTTGTAGCTCCATATCTTGCACACGCTGCAAAAACAAGAAAACCAATGTGATAACGTGAAGGGTTGAATGTAAATTGATGTTATATTATGGAGGCGAGAAGTTAATAATGGCTGATTTGGTCAAAGCCGGTTGTTTTGTTATTGTGTGAAGGAATGAGAAGGATGTGAGCCTAGAGTAGCTTGGAGTTGTATCGCGAAAACTGGTAATGGAGGAAAGGGTATAGAAATTAACGTTGAAATTAGAGGTGTAGCCTATGATTAGTGAGTTGTCAATATTTAGGGAAAATTGTGTATTAATTAGGGATAGTGAAGAGAAACTGCAGATCCTATCAAGAGTTCATAGTAGGTTGAATGGGGTGAAATATACCTCTTTGATTTAAAAAAAAAAAATAATAATAATAAGGGGCATAAATGGTAACGAAGAAATTGTATTTTGGTATTTGGGAATAAATATGTAAGATAGTATGGTAGGTGAAGAGATGAGGGAAGAATTGTATTAATGTGTGCAAACATATAAAAATCAAATTTTATGTGTATGGAAGCCGAAAGTGTGAAATGGTTGTTTGTGCCAACTCTTCTTCCTGCAAGTGATTTGTGATAAATACACATCAAAAGTAAGAAGAATTCTAAGGCGAAGAATGTATTGATACGCTGCTCAAGTTGTGTAGAATTTTTGCTTCGGTGAAAAGATTGAACAGACTTAGAATTTTCCGGTCATATTGAAGGAATGGATGATGGTAACTGGATGAAAGTGAATAAAGATTACTTTAAAAAGGGAGATGGAGACTTAGTCAAATGCGTGGTAGATGAAGTATAAGGGCCACTGACAGCATTTGGGAAGCAAGGATGTGGGTACTTCCACGATTCAGACATTATTGGGTAGAATGTGACTACAGAATGTACTTCTGTAGACTTTCATTGGAAGTTCAGCCATTTTATAAAAGATGGCTTGATTTTTAATAAAAATGATCTAAACGGAAATTAATAGCCAGTTCTCGTTTGGTCGCCATGAAAACTCTTGGGAAATGTCCTGTCAAACTGCCGAGTTCGTTCTTATGTTGCCAAATAAATTCCTTGACGTTTTCATTTTTTTCCCACCTAATGTACACAGTTACCTATGGTTCTAACATTCTTTTTTCACCTTGTTGTCTTTTCCTGATTATATCAGTCTGTGTACTGCATGGTAGATCAGACATTCCTTTTAAAGGGTATGTGGTTGGTCTATAATGGTCAGCAGATATCTCCTTGTATGCCGCCTGACCTACCCTTAGGCTACAGGCCCTCCCGTCCTCTCACAACTCTCCTCCGCTCCGTCGGTTGACTCTCTCTCTCTCTCTCTCTCTCTCTCTCTCTCTCTCTCCTCTCTCTCTCTCTCTCTCTCTCTCTCTCTCTCTCAGCGGTCTTGAATTCGAGTAGATTAGCCATTACATCCAACATTAGTAATAGATTTAATTCTAGTGGTAAGATGTAGACAATGTCTACTATATTTGAGGCTATATGATTTAATACGCTGAAAATCTAATTTGTTGATATTTAGGAATTATAGAAGTAATTCTGCCTTAGCTAGAAATTTAGATATAGGATGAAAACGTCTTAAGAATATATTCGTTTATTACGTGTTTTTTTTTTTTTGCTCCAGATGTGGATGCATGGTTATGACACCAATAGATTAATTTCGGGTAAATTGAAATTGCAATCGACCCATGGAAATTCCAGTGACCAATAAGTTTCGTTGTCTTGTAGCCACTATTATCACCATTGTCGTTTTCTACTTTGTATTTTACACTTACCTGTTTAGGTATGAAGTACGTTTCACCGCCCCTGTCTTCTGGCTGAATTCTTGTTTGATCTGGGTCGTTCTGTGTCTATTTTAGTGGTTATGGTGCTTGTTTTAATCTTGGTACTTGCGTTTCTACTACCTGACTGATAGATGTTCGCATTTCATCACATGTCCAGTTTGCCTCAGTCTTCGAGATCATTTCAACTCTCAACCGCTGGACATCACATTTCTCAGTTTCTTCAGTCATAGAATGAAACCATTATGTTGTTACACCTTTTCAAAATATTAAATTATTATCTTTTGCTCTCCATTTAGTTTGAGGTAGGAGCACAGAAAAGGGATAGACATGTGTTTAATGCTTTTAAAGATAATGAAGTAAGAAGATTATAGGGGAGTGAAGGGACTGGTAAAAAAGTTGAGTCTAGAAAATTATTTGTCGAACTATACTATATTGAGAGAGAGAGAGAGAGAGAGAGAGAGAGAGAGAGAGAGAGAGAGAGAGAGAGAGAGAGAGAGTCATACTTGCATGAATAGCTTACGAGTAAGTTAAAGTGAATGCTGTACTTTTGAGAGAACAGTGGTTAGAGGTAATTTAATGAGAAAATAGGTTAATGACGATATGCAAAAATATAGATAATTTCGGAAGGCAAAACCGTCCTATGTTAATATTCATTTTCAAGTAATGGCTGTAATCTACGTACATCAAGCCATATAAGGTTAATTGGGATCGGTCAATGTGAAGTAAAGAATTTTATTGAGGTGGCTAATGCGTTTGGGATGAAAGCATCCAAGAGACACACAAGCTTTGTGATGCAATGTGGTGCTTAGTTATGCCAAGTTACGATATTTTTTATTATTATTATTATCCTAGAAAGGGCTGGATGGGAGGAATGCTAGCGGTCAAGGACCTTATACTTTATAAAAGTCATTGTTGTATAATGAAAATTTGAAATTATTTAGTATAACTGGAACGGCACAATTCATATATTGATGAGGGTGAAGTTACGAAAAATGAGAGAAGACATCGAAATTTAAGGGCTGTTTTTTTACACACATGCAAGGGCTTGATGAGATGTTACAGTATCGTTGATAAAGATTACATATGGGAGTTGTTGGCGTGTTGCTAGGCTGTTGTACCTATTTCAAGTTCCTAATGTGAAATCAAATCTTATGTTAGAAGACTGCTCATGAAATATGCTATGTCTGTAGTTATCTGTGCCTATATATATCATGAACTTTGCTTTGAGCGAGAGTACAGTATTCAGGTCTGTAGAAGGAAAAACTACCGTTATTGAAATGATCGCCGAGCTAAATGACCTTTATGAACAGGATTATGAATGGTGAATGGAATTCAAAGGAAAAGATAACTGCCAGTGAAGTAAATCCCTCGCATGATAAGAAGGGTTGAAAAGTTGGATAATGTACCTGTTCAATGAAGATGTTTGAAAAATTTCAGTATAATGCTTTGTCATGTGGGCGATGAGAAGTTGGTGACCGAAGTTCAAAACTGTGGTGCGTTGTTGGGGAAACAGATGGTGCATGGTAAATGGTGTCGGTAAGTTGCTGGAGCATAATCTCAAATATGTGTTCTCGAAATAATGGCTCAATATGTGAAGCCGCCGATGGTTCGTTCGTTTGTTGGTTCATTGCAATTTATTTTTCATTAATAAACATTTTATAGAATCTCATATGTATTTAATGGGTATCGTCTTGGTAACTGTCAATCTTTATTACTGATTTTGTATGTTTATTCTTAAATTAAGGTTACGGGATATTTTATGCTTGGGATTTTTCATCTGTTCATCAATCAAGAACGAACGTGGCATTGACTGGTTCTGGTTTTATCTGCTGCATGGCCAGAAAGGGAAAACCCTTAGATTACAAAGATAACAATTCAGCGTTACTAAGCGCAAGATTGTGGTGTCGTTAGTTTTGAGTCGGGGATGTACGAAAATATAATTGAACGTCTGATTAAGGTTCATTTAAGAAAATTATCTACACTGATAAACATTCAAATTGTTGTTGAGGTCGTTAATGTCAGTGGTTTGCTCAGCTGGAAGAGAACAAGATGGAAAATATCAAGGTCATAGAGTTCGGTATTTATTGAGGGGGGGGGGGTTAGTTTGAAGTGGTTTCTTTCCTCAAGCTTGGTATAATTGATTTCGTGCTGCTAATCACGAATGTAAATATAGTATAATTTATTGTTATACGTAGATGTTGCTTGGAATGCAAAATCTGCCAAAATAGTACAGCTTCTGTACCATGGTCTTCCACTGTCTTGGGTTAGAGTTCTCTTGCTTGAGGGTACACTCTTGTACATTGTTCTACCTAATTTCTTTTAATTTGTTTTAAAGTTTTTATAGCTTATAAATGAAATATTTATTTCAACGTTCCTGTTATTAAAATATTTAATTTTTCTCGTTTCCTTTCCTCACTGAGCCATTTTCCCTGTTGGGCCCCCTGGGCTTATAGCATCCTGCTTTTCCAACTAGGGTTGTATCTTAGCAAGTAATAAAAATAATAATATAAATCCGTCAAACTGCAGGAAATTCAAGAAGATCTCATGAATGAACCGGCGTTTGCAGCGTTGACCTTTATATTGACCGAAGGGATTTTAGCTTTGCTTATGGTCCTTGATGTACCCTTCTTTGTTCTTTGTTTTTCCGTTATAAGGTATTTTATTATTATTGTAGCCTCACTTTTGTTAATTTGTATTTCTATTCCTTATATTATGTTAGTATTCGCTTGTCATATAGCAAATTGCGATGGTACATCGATTTATGTATAAAAAAAAAAAAAATAAGTTCTATAAATGTGGAAAACTAAGGTATCAGTGCCACGTATTTGTAAAGAGAAATTAACGTATTCAGCGGAAACCGTTGGTTTGTTCACGTTTTCTTTTTCTGTGTTCCTTCATTCGAATTTTGTTTCACATGAAATTTATGTTTCCAAATTGAAAATGAAATTATTACTAGATTGCGCATGACAGAGAATCTCTGTTTTCTCCACCCTTCCTCTGTTAGTCCCTCTATTTAATATTAATACCTTATAAAGAGTAGTATTAACCATGTGCCATTAGTATTCTGTTTTATCATTAGTAGTGGTAGTAACTCTTATTATATGAATAACTTGATTAATAGTAAGGTAGAACTCGATTTGTTCCGTTGGAGTTGTTTCTTTAGAGAACGCATTATGGCTACAGTTGTTGAGATTGACGTCATGAGCTCAAATATACTCACGAGCGTCGAGATGTGCAAGCCATTCTCTCTCTCTCTCTCTCTCTCTCTCTCTCTCTCTCTCTCTCTCTCTCTCTCTCTCTCTCTCTCTCTCTCTCTCTCTCCTTCCTGACTAGAAACCGGAGAAATCAAAGTAATTATCTTCTGCACAATGTTGTTATTGTGGTAATATGTTGCGAAAAGTCTTTTTATTTAGATTTTTAAGGAAAACAATGAAAGTTATACGTTAGTATCACACAATGGAAGTTGTTATAGTATTACTTTATTTTTGCCGTAAGAAAATACTTTAAATTTAGGATATTTTTCTGTTTAAATGCAGTTTCTGATACTGGTGATTTAATACCATCTTAATAGTAATAATGATGATAAAACTATTTACAACATTCTAGTATCCGTATCCTCTTCATAACAATTCTTGGACTTACTGTCAGGAAATGGGGTTAGGTTTATTATAGTAAAATCTAGATCTTTAGATAACAAGTCTTTGTGCGTCATCAGTGCTGTGAGAATTCTTGCTCTCTTTATTTTCCTTACTTATGTCAGTAGAATTTAATTGCAAAAATAAATTAATTTTTCCGTTGATTCGGTTATCTTAGCATTTATTTACTATTTATCCATGAAACTTATTTCGATGGAAGTTTCTTAAGGATGATGTAATATGGGTTGCTAAATTAGTGAATGCATTTGGTTTGTCAGACATTATTTTTGAGATTCAGTGAATGTTATTTTTCTGTAACGCTTCATTTTTATTTAAAGTTCTTTTTACTGTTTATACTCCAATTAGGATGGATTGTATAATTATCTCCTAAATTGGAATGAGTTAACGGAATAAATCATGTCTATATATTAAATTATTTCTACATAATTGCAGTTAAATACTCGTTAATACCAACAGAGCATAAGTCTTTTTTGCTTTGTATATCAATACATGATGGTTTACTCCACCCGAGTGCGAATCATGTGAACCGCCCTATAAAGTCGTCCCTGACCTTAGGCCCTTCTCTTGCATCCTCCCCAAGACCACCTCTTTCCCTCTCCGGCCTACCCTCCCCACTCCCCTAACCTGGCGCACCACGGTCACCCTCATCTCTCCCCCACCCATTATACTCCTCTCGTCCAAAGCCTTCGTCTTTTAACGTCGGTCCTGTATCCCTCCCCGACACCATTTACCTGTGCCCGTGGCAGAAATCGTCCCCCCCTCCCTCCCTCTTTACTCCCTTATATCTCCCTCTTTACCCCCTCCATCCCCCAGCTCTCCCTTTTAACCCCTCTCCCCTCATCCCCCACGTACCTTGGCGTAACCACTCAACATAGTCAGCTACTGTCTTTTTGGATGTCAAGGCTTTAGTGGGGAATGCGTCACACTGTTATCACATGCTTCAGTGTGTTGTTTATTCGTTAATTTGTATAGTAGTGTTTTTGTTAATCAGAACCATTTGATAGAGAGATTTAAGTAGTTTCTTATAATTCACCATTTCTCTTATTCAAGAACCAATTATAATGATTATAAGGTTCCTCCCTTTTTAATTTGAGAACACTACAGTTTTAGGTGTTTACTCTTATTCCAAAGCTGTGTTGAGTGAGAGTTTGCAGTTCATATAAAATTCTATGGTATTTGAATTGATTTTTTAATTTCTTTCGCCTTATTATAGATAATACTATCAATGGCAGTCTTCAACGTGTTTGAATAGTTTTGCCTACGGGTAAATTGTTGCTGAGACCGAAACGATTGTCTTAGTTTCAGAAGCACGTCAGTGTGGAAATAAATGCAGACTCGTTCATATTGCATGATAGCAGAACATTCAAAGGCAGTTTTATTAAAAGGGGAATCGGATATTTGAGAAGAACTAAAACCTCAAATTAACCAATCAAACAATCTTTTTCGAAAGTGTACTCTGACCGAGTGGAAGCACGCGAGAACTCTTACTTTCCGAACAAAGAAAAGTACATTATTGGATTTGTTGGGCTTGGGGTCGGATTTAAGTGCAGCATTAGACATAGGTAATCAGCTTAAAGAGTTTCTAGTACTGTCAACGCAGTGAACACTTAATTATTAATGTATAAAGTTGTGATTTTTGAGGGATAATATTTCCTTTAGTGTTTGAGCATCATTAACCATGGGATGCTGGCTAATTGCCGGTTAATCAGTTGATCAATAGTATTTTTATGTGCAGCATAAGCCATGTTGGCTCGCAGGTCCTCCAAGATCCCATCCTACCCCCTCCCCCATTCCCTGTCAAGAGAATTCCCCTCCACTCCCTATCCAATGCCGTTTCCTCGCCAAGCCTGGTCCTTACATCACCTGGAGCGACGGTTATCTCTATATAATATTTTTACCGTTGTTTACATTATACTGCTTTTGCCTATTATTGCTTATATCTATTTTTCATAGTTCTTTTATGTGGAAATCTGTCATTAAAATTATTATTTTTTCGATAGTTTTGTCTGTTTTGCATCATCAAATAGAATGAATTTAAATGACTTCTAAGGTGAATTTGGTTAACTAAAATCTCAGCATTTGTGCTTTACATTTTGTTACGAACTGCTCTCTCTCTCTCTCTCTCTCTCTCTCTCTCTCTCTCTCTCTCTCTCTCTCTCTCTCTCTCGGTGGTAGCACCATCCATAAAAATAGATTATTCTGTTATATATCCTTGTAACTCTTTTGTTATCCCGAATGTTCAGTGTTTTACCTCCTGAATGTTTTATCCCTGTTAGTGTACTCTCGGCATAAACTCTTCCTTCTCGTCTTCGGCAAACTCATCAATATTAGAATTTGATTATCATATAGTTGTTTACAAGGTTGTTACCCCCTTTTACGGAACTCTATTTAGGTGTAGGCCTACAAAACATATGTGAATGCTTAAATTCGTAGGGCTTTGCCTCTTTCTGCTTTTGAATTTTAGATTTTGAAACTTTCAACTTGGATTGCTCTGTTAGGCGCTAGTAGTTATATGGAAAATCACGTGTGTTTGTATTTAGAGGCATTAAAATCTGTACCCGGAAGGTTACTTATAATATATGTGGTGTGCACGTGCGTGCATTTGTATTTATTGATATTGCTATTGTCTACGGATCAATACATTACTTGCTACGCTTGGTACTACAAGTTGAGTAACGCCTGTACTTGTGTGGTAAGTTAACTTGTCTTAATTAATCGTTCGAGTATATAGTTCCTTTTGATGTTGTAATTCTTGTTCTATAAAGCACTATCATGCTGTCTTTGACACAAAGGTAACCATCCAACTGACAAATCTCTCTCTCTCTGTGCGTGTGTGTGTATATTGTGTCTTGCCCTTGTTGGTCTACCCCCTTCGTAAAGCTGACAGGTGACTTCTTGCTATAATGATTTTTTAATTCATTGATCTAAAATGTATTTCCGACTCAAGGCACCATTGGGAATGGTGCAAAGCATGTATTACTAAGGGGCGTTTTTTTTTGCAACGTCCTTTCGGCTTTTAGCTCCATCCACTTTTTATCCTTCAACCTTACCTCTGTTCTATAAGGTTCTCATAATTTACACCTTATTGTTGAATGGCATCCCCACCAGTCGGGTTCTATGGCCTAAATTTCTCAATCTAATCCAATAGGTGTTTAAGGCGGTTCGTGTAACTTGATAAAGGTTGTCCTTAAGGCTTTAATCATTTTAAAGAATGCGCTTTCTTTACTTCGTATTTTTATAGATTTTTAATTTTCCAGTCTTCGCGTGTGCCCTTCAAGTGGGGCCTCAAACTGCATCTACGACTTGGTGTTATTTAATTGAAAGTTGACCTTCGGTTATGTCGTTTTCTGTTCCAAGTCATGGTCCAAATAATTTGGTCATGCGTTCTCGTGTATGATTTATAAAAGATATAATGATTTTTTTATCAAGGTTGTAATAAATATTAAAAATGTGATATATTAATTCTTGCTAATTAATGTTATTCGTGTCATTATCAGTAATGATGATGGAAATCGTAAATATCTTGGTGTTTGGGTTATAGAAGATTAAGTGCGGGAATTGATTAGTTTACTCCATTGCTTGTTGTCATAGCAACGATACTCTTTCTGTTCAATTTCCTGTGTTATTATTTTCTGTTCACAAGAAGTTCATGGTTGTTGTTACGTCATTTTCTGAATAAAGGTAGTTTTTTGCGTATGTTCAGAGAAGCACAATATTTTAAATTGGATTCTCCGGTGTATGAGATATGGAATGTATTATAGTGTATTTTGTATATTACGGTACGTGATAAAACTGAAATTGGCTGCCTTTCTTGATTCAAAACAGTTCATTCGTTAGTTATGTATTCCCTTTGTACGTATTGGTTTTGCTTACTTATTCTCTCTCTCTCTCTCTCTCTCTCTCTCTCTCTCTCTCTCTCTCTCTCTCTCTCTCCTCTCATCCTTGATGTGAATGTTGTGTTGCCAGTTTCCCACAACCTTGATGAACCGGTAACCTAGTTCCAGAAGTCATCGTTCTTTCTTTCCCTCAATTCCTCCTCCTCCTCCTCCCATATCTCTTCGACCAACGTCGTTTTCTTGGTTAAGAATTATGACAGATAGAAGTTCTCCCATTTTGATAAGGCGTGGGATATATGTTGAATTTCTTGTGTACGAAGCAATTTTAAACTTATGACAGTGTAGTTAGGATTTCGTGTTGATATTCTCAACTGAGATTGTATGCAAGTGCCAGGAAACAAAATTCTTATAATCTTTCTATATATGCAACAAATGCTACTGTTTCTAGTCCACTTCAGGACAAAGGCCTCAGATTTGTCTGTATTTTGGCCAGTTTTTGTCACCATGCTGGCCAACTCGGGATGGGTGATGGTGGGGAGACTTTTGTCTGATTGCTTGAAGCAAACCAACCTAGTACGGGTGGTCCTGACTAGTACAGTTTTCCGGATCATGACGATACAGAACCACTACATTGCGTTAAAACTATCTCACACATTTTATATGTATGTGTGTGTGACATGTCTTTAGTTGTGGTGTTGATGATAATAAAGTACTTTTATTGTTATCGGTGCCTCCTAATTAATAAAAAAAAAATAAATAATCGTAATTCCATTCTATTAACATTGGTATCAGGGAAGACCTTCCATAACATTAGTTACAGCTCGTCGAACATCGGGTAATAGATCATCTGATTCCGCCCTTTCTTACATATATCGTCACTTATTTAGGCGCTCTTTGTAGGCCATCCTCGCCTATATCCTCCCAATTCTTTAGAAATCCCAAAATTTTTCAATATATGTCAGAAAATATTATTACCATAAAAAACTCCAAACCTTGTTATCTCTCTCTCTCTCTCTCTCTCTCTCTCTCTCTCTCTCTCTCTATATATATATATATATATATATATATATATAATATATATATGTATATATATATATATATATATATATATATATATATTATATATATATATATATATATATATATATATATTTGGCGTTACTGGTTTTCACCCAGATAAAGTCACATCAATAACTAGAGGGGCACTCTGTAGAGCGCAGACCACCTCCACGGCAGTTTATTTCTCGACCTTGACCTTTGTCATTAACATGTATTAATTGGCGTGGATTTTTTATACCAAATTTGAAGACTCTGTGACAGCGATGTCCAAATTTATGGCTGATTACGTGACTTGGACATTTTGCTTGACCTTTGACCTTGACCTTCCTAAATTTAATAATTTCCATCTTCTTACATAAGTTAATCCATGCAAGTTACATAAGTTAATCCATGCAAGTTTCATTACTCTACGTTTAAAACTGTGGCCAGAAAGCTGTTCACAAACAAACACAAAAATTACAAACACGCAAACAGGGGCGAAACATAACCTCCTTTCAACTTCGTTGGCGGAGGTAATAATGCAACGCAATAGTCAATCGTACTTCAGCTGATGAATCATGCATGAATGCCCTGTGTAGCAAACTTCTCTAATAATAGCCGTTTCGTGCATCTTCCATCAACACACCCATCACTTCTTGTATCTCAACATTTGTTAGCTTGCCTATTCTTTTTACGCCTCATTTTAACCGAGTAACTTTTTTTTTCAGTACTTTGGAGTTGTTTTATTATTATTGCTGTATCCAAACGACATTTCCATAAGCCAGGTTGGCTTTCAAAGAGACGTCAAATCTTGAACCTACCTTAAAGATATATTCTATTTTTTTTATTATTGATGTTCTGTCTTTATTTATGCCCTGCTTGCATTCTTATGCCATCTGCTTTATTTTTTTTCTCTTTGTGAATCGTGGAGTAAAGGACATCATTCTTGCCTAATATCTAACCTTATATACTTTTTTTTTATTTTTTTACTATTTTGTGCTGTTTCTTTTGAATATCCAAATTAGATGCAAATTTGTATTGTCCATTTCACCACCCGTAATCAGTATAGTGTGTGCAAACATCAGCGACTCTGCATTACAATTATGAACTCGTATTTGTATTCAAAGCTGTATCTACATTTAATGTCGTCCCTGACTTCTTACATCTTTAAAGACTAAATCAGCCCGGGGGGGGGGGGGGGGGGGGGGGGCGGTGTCATTACTCCCATATTTCCTACCCTTTTTACAGAAAGTCACTCCGTCTCAGTTACATATCTAAACCGTGATATGCTTCTGTTATTAAATTCTTTAATCCCCCAAAGAGCTAAATTTTATTGCAATTTACCCTCAATACCCTTTGCATTGAAATTGTGGTATTGCGTTCAAAGACAGCCGTAGGTTAATGAGTCTGCTCTTCAGCGTCGTTTAACTAGGAGACAATATATTATTATTTTTATATCGTTGTATGATGTAAAAATTGAAGAGGTTTGAGGCATGCTTTAAGAAAGGAGACGGTGGTTGAGTTAAAGTGATAGGGCATAACATGAGTGCAGCTGCGAGCTGAAGGAACATAACAAAATCCCATCAGCAATGCCTGCAGTGCACCGCGTAAAGTGACCGATGGTATCAATTTCTGTGGATATTGTTCTTGGATTTACACAATCACCAAGACAGTGGGCTTGTTATTTTCGTCATTTAAAGGACAATTCACCCCCCCCCCCCCGACAATTTTCTCGGCTCTCTATGTGAATGTGCGAGTTTGGAGTGACTTAAGTTTTAACGGTGTTTATTGACCTTGACATAATTTGTTATGGTAATTGAAGACGCCTAGTTTTGGCTCTCCTTAGCCGTCCCTTTGGAGTGTGATTGGAGGAAAGGTGATGCTATTTATAATGTGTAAAGCACAGAGAGAGAGAGAGAGAGAGAATAATTGTTGTACACCATCTGAAGCCTTTACTTCTCCAGCTGCTTATTATGGGAGTGTTCGAACGATAACGCTTTTACCGCCCCCAACATCCTCCTACCTCCTCTCCCAGCCCCCAACCTCTTCCCCAAGCTTCTCTGCCTCTGCTGTTTTGATGTTATTGCTACTGCTTCTACTTCACACGGTTCCCCCCCCCCCCCCCTTATTCGGTACGATATTCTACGTAGTATTGTAAAGAAACGGGAAGCTTGAACTCCCTTTTTTATATTATATACTGGATTGTGCAAATCACGCATGTATGCAACCTCCTTGTTATTTTAGTCTATTTTTTTTTTCATAAACCGTATACTGTGTTTTGATAAGCATGTACTTACTCTTGTAAGTCTTTAAAGATATACCTCTTGTTGGTTGTCATGTATATGCCCCATTTACATACTGTTTATAAAAGGCTCACTTTTTGATGTTTGCCGTTATGTAATTTTGTTTTTATCAGAGTTGCGATCAATAGGTTTTTCCTTT